>NW_017619515.1:445000-590000 GCF_001879475.1 Ipomoea nil
TTTTAATGCATAAAATAGTCAACTTTTACGTATATCAACTTTCATTTCAAAGGGGGGTGGGTGGCCGGGGATTAAATTAACTATTTTATAATCAAGGGACTAAATAAATTTATAACATAGTAAAATAATTGAGAATCACATTGATTAAAAAAAATAATAAAGGCCAAATTGCATAATAACTAGCAATTGATGGATTAAAAATGTAATTATTTTGTGTTGCGATAGAAAAAAATAAATAAATAAGAAAAATACTATTTTCTCTTAATATTCAACACATGATGTGTTAGTAAACTCTTTATATTTATTGATTTTTTTGTGAATTGATCAATCCCACCTTGTAAAATTTACGTATTAATTAATTACAGAGAGAATCAATCAAGTATTGTGATGTAAGGAAGTGAATATCATAAGATAAATTTAGAATATCATTAGGGTCGCGATGGATATTCTCATCTGCAAAAATTAATCCAAGCATGTCCAAAACATCCAAAACATTCTCAACACTTCAAAGACAAATACTAGATCACTTCCAAACTTAAACACAACAAAATCTCATTATTTCTACTCAATAAAATAGGCTTCAAAGAGCCAAAATCAAAGAGGGAGTCCATGGGGTTATACCTCTTGTTGCCTATTCTTCTTGTATGGATCTCTACCTCCTCTCTACTCAAAGACCACCTCCTTCACCACCTAAACATCTCAAACAAAAAACACAAGCCAAGGACTAAGAAACCTCATAGATTGAAGGCTAAGAGAAGAGGAAACCTTAAGATAGGATGGAAAATGAAAGGAGGAAATGAATGTTGAAAACTTACTGCAATGTTTCTTTCTTCTATCATACAAGAGCTTGGGAGAGGCAAGGATGGAGATCAAGGAATAATAAATGGATAGTGTTGTTTATATAGGGTGCAAAACCCTAGGTAAAAAGGCAAATGATTGGTTGAGGGCAAAATGGTAAAGACTTGGCTAGAATATGTTCTCGGGCAATGTTTCTTGGAGTGGTGTGGTCCACCTAGCATCATGGACCAAGGGCTAGAAATGCTATTTTAAATACTTTGGGGTTGAAAATGAATTTTCTCAAAAAGTTTTCTAGATGAACACTTGTTTAAAGCTTCTTTGAATTCTCCCGGTTTCACTCAGATTGATTTCTCGATTTAAAACTTGGTACGCAAAGTACCCGAAAATTTAGGATTTTGGAATAAAATAAGTTTTGGTGTTGAATTAATTTAAAATGTGACTAAAATAATTTATTCGAACACCAATTGATCGCAAAAAATATTTTAATGGAGTGAAAATGGCTATTTTGGAATTTATTAAAATTGGATTTATAAAATAAAATTTTGGGTTGTTACAGATGAGGACTATGTAATGTTATATGATTGGTGGACAATAATGAAAGGAGATAGACTATCACGTGATTAGTACTATTCTACATGACTATTAACACTACGAGTGTCCCCGTTTGGCGGTAAAAGCTGGCGGATGCAGGCGGGGAGCGGGTCGCTCCGGAGGAATAAGGTTGGACTCGGTGTATAGGGTGGCACTAGGAGGTAAAGGTTGGAACTGTAATAAGGTTGGCCTGGAGAGAATGGTTGGAACAGGGCATAAGGTTGGAACTTGCTACTCATCTTTGATAGTGAATCCTGTCTCTCATGGTTTATGAGTGTGACTTATGATTGTCTCTTGATTGATTATCGTATGATGTATCTTGTTGTTGAGCATGTTGCTTCTATTGTTCTTGTTGAGTATTGAGTAATATGTTGGGATTGGTCTTTGATTGAGAGTGACTTTATGATGAGTCTTATGTTGTTCCTTCCTCATTTTTAAAGGATTATATATTGCATTCCAAAGTCTCAAATGCTTTTCTCTATATCTATATTATATGTTACTCAACGCGTAATGGTGGGTTACCAGCTTTATTTGCTGATGGGTGTTATCCTTTATGTTTTACATGTTTTGAGTAGATCGAGAGAGCGCGCTAGATGTGGACCGAGATAGCGTAGCTTGTTTTACTGTAGCTCTAGTTTTGTGGCCTGTGAGCCTAGACTTATGAATTGTTAGATTAATGACGGTTTTTGGTTTAGATTCTAGCCTATGCATCTATAGTTAGATAGATGTGACATAACATCTCCTGGTTTGTTTAGTTTGTTTCCGCTTTGCTTAATCTTAATGGTTGGATTTATCTTCATGTTTAAGCTTTTAAATTTTGCTAAAATCGGGATGTTACAAAGACTTTCAGCAACCACAAGCAAAGAGAGATTAGAAAATTTTGGTGGCAAGGCTAAGGGTATGAATATTTAACATGGAGAGTGAAAATTTTGACTCGAACTTTTGATATTATTCAAATAGACTAAGATGACTGAATAAAAAAAAAAAGTCATTAAAAATTACTTGTTACAAGATGTCATTTAGGAAATTTGGGACAGTAGAAACACTTTGTTTCATCGCTTTGGTGTTAATTAGTTTGACTTGTATAATGCTGCCTAACTATAATATGAACCTAATATGGCTCATAAGAGTTTCTCTGAAGTTGTGGCAGGCTGGGTGTGTTAGAGAATAACGAAATGATGAAATCTAAAATTATATAATTTATATCATCTTACTTACTAAATAGTAATGTATTTATGTATGTTTTATTTTTTTCATATAACAATTATTAAATTTATATATGTTATCATTTAAAAATTAAAACATATTAATTAATCATTAGGCATGGTGTTTCGCGCAAAGCGCGTGCCCATGACTAGTAACATTATATACATGAAGATCAAAACTTGTGCACTTGAAAAACAAAACTAATGGTGAATTCGCACTAATCACACAGGAAGCACTGTACGCATTTGAACCAGTATATAATATATATATATATATATATATATATATATATATATATATATATATATATATATAGGGATGGGATCAGGTGCGAGAGGGATTTCCCGTGCGATTGTGTGGTTGGACTCACATTAAGCATTAAACTGGCGCACTTTAAGTACACAACACACGCACTTTAAGCACACAAACTCACGCACCTTAAGCACAAAATTCACGCATCTTAAGAACAACCCTCACGCACCTTAAGCACAAAAAGTCAAAAACACACGCATTTTAAGTTTCAACAACTACTCACCTTAAGCACAAGACTCACACACTTAAGTACAAAACTCACGCTAAGTTTCAACAATTACTCACACTAAGTACACACCCACGCACCTTAAGTACATAACTCACACACCTTAAGCACAAGCCTTACGCACCTTAAGTACAAAACTCACGCACATTACTCATCGCACAACCGCATGAGAAACATGCACCCGCACTGGAACTTAATTATATATATATATATATATATATATATATATATATATATATATATATATATATATATATATATATATATATATATATATATATATATATATATAGGGATGCACTCAGGTGCGAATAAGTGCTCAGGAGGGAAATGCGAACAAATCAGCGCGCGACACGTGTCCAGATCTAATAACTTAAAAAAACGCGGTGACATTTTCGTAAATAATTGAACATCGAAGTGCAAGTAAAATCACTTATAAGTGCACCTACTTTCACCTATAAGTGCATGTAATTTTGCCTTGTTAGCATTCACTTTCCACAAACATTCATGCACGTGGGTGTGCTTATAACTATGTGTGCAACTATTTATAACTATAGGTGCAACTACTTATAACTATAGGTGCACCTACTTTCACCTATAAGTGCATGTAATTTTGCCTTGTTAACATTCATTGATCTGAGTTCAGCGGGTAGTAATACCCCTGAAAACCACTCGCAAATATTCATAACCTAGGTGCAACTACTTATAACTATGTGTGCAACTACTTAGAACTATATGTGCAACTAAGTATTGATGCTCAGTGTAAATTTTTACTTGCACCGATAATACATTTTACATGCACTTGTAATACATTTTACTTGCACTTCGATGTTCAATTATTTACGAAAATGCCACCGCATTTTTAAAAAAAATCAGTGTTTCTCATCCATTAGATCTGGACACGTGGACGGACAGAATCCATTCCTATTTTGCGTCTGGGCGAAGCATTCACACCTGAGTGCGATTCTATATATATATATATATATATATATATATATATATATATATATATATATATATATATTACCGTACCATAAAACACAAACTTATAAAAAGAAGTCATGACTAGGTTGTTACTTGTTAGGCATAGCTAGGAGAAATTTTCCCACCAATTGTGCTTTCTATCTCAATCTCTATATATATCTAAGCATTTCAATTTCAAGTTATGAATCAATGATTATAAGTAATGATATTGATTAAATTTCAAATATGTCCAAATATGAGGATCTTGATATAGTATCTCATCTCAATCTTTCCCCTTCCTTATTGATAATCTTTTTGCCTTTTATGGATAACATATATCACTTTAAGAGGTCTGCATTTCTCAATATGACAAACCCCCTCAAATATCTACCCAAATTAGGTGTTACTCGAATTATGAGGATTGCAAATTATGTCATACAATTTTCAAGTTGATTATATTTGTTTGAATAAAAAATTTATTACTTCTTTATCATGATTGGAGTGGTCAGAGAATTAAGTTTGAAGTTCAAATTTATATTTATTTGAATAAAATATTCATTAAGTTTGAATTAAATATATATCATACTTATAAAATTATTGATTTTAAATTAAATACGCTTTCCATCATCAAAAAAATTCTCTTAAAAAAAGCATTTTGTTTTTAATGATGAGAAAAACTCGTAGTCACTATTCAATGATGTACACTGAGTAAACTCTACTCATGTGTAATGACTCGTAAATCACACAAAAGAAGTAAGCTGCAATGAGTAGACTGTGTACAATGGAAAAGTGTTGGCAAGAATCAAACTCGTAATTTAAAAAAAAAAATGTTTAAAAATGATAACTTTTTAACTTTTATTACAATGATAATGTATAAAAATAATGTGTAGTGTCTATTATATTTTTGTTAAAAAAAAAAAAGAAAAAAAAAAAACACAACATCTCGAAACGCACTAAAAGGAAATAGTGAACAACTTTTACAAGGTCAAAGAAATATTCAACATCATAGTATATATTGCTCTGTAAGTTTGTAACCACCTTTAGATTAAATATTTTTTAAAAAAAAATCCATAGCCTTAAACTCATTTTATACCAATCGATCGATATATAACAAAAACAAACATACTGATGAGTATAGTTAGGATACAATGGAAGTGCTCGCACGAACTTAGCTTATTAGTTCAGTAAGTAATATTTGGAAGAATGAAGGATAGTTTGAAAGTGTGGGAGGATTCACCTTATGGCATTCACCCTCTTTTAATGACAAATATGTTTGGAATAACTTTGTCACGATTTTCAAAACAAGTATATCATAAAAGATAAAGGAGACCAACAATTTCCACCACCCCGAACTTGAAATCTAGTGAAGGCCGGTAACAACCCACCAACTTGACTAGGGTTGCCATTAACAATAAAACTCATTTTATTCATTAGTTATCACGAATTGACTGACTTTACATTGGGTTTAAACTTTAAAAAACCGCCCCGAACTTGAAATCTAGTGAAGGTAACAACCCAACCAACTTGACTAGGGTTGCCATCAACAATAAAACTCGTTTTATTCATTAGTTACCACGAATTGACTGACTTTACATTGAGTTTAAAAACCCGTCCCGAACTTGAAATCTAGTGAAGGTAACAACCCAACCAACTTGACTAGGGTTGCCATCAACAATAAAACTCATTTTATTCATTAGTTACCACGAACTGACTGACTTTACATTGGGTTTAAAAACGCGCCCCGAGCTTGAAATCTAGTGAAGGTAACAATCCAACCAACTTGACTAAGGTTGTCATCAACAATAAAACTCATTTTATTCATTAGTTATCACGAATTGACTAACTTTACAACAATAAAACTTTTTTTATTCATTGGTTGAACACGCTCTTGGTTGGTCCAATCGCACATGGTCTGGGCTCGCTTCCAATTTAGAAGAGTCACTTCATGCCACTAGAGCACAAGGTCATTGGCGATCATAATTGGGGATTAATTTGTAAATTTTATAAAAATTGACTTTTTTCTTTTTTAAAAAGTACAATTTTTTTTTGGTTGGGGGAGTTGAGAGAGCAATAACGGCTGAAGATTCGGACCTTTGATGGGTGTGACTAACCAATTGAACACAGACAAATGAGAAACTTTGGCATATCTTTTATTACTCTTTTTTTTTTTTTCGCTATCTTTCATATGATATGGAGTCTGCGCACCAAAACAACAATAATAATTTTTCAGAAATTCCATAATCCCAGATAGCAAAATCTCACAGGGGGGGTGGGCGGATCTCGGCCGTCTGATCAGGAATAACGAACGATCCTCTCAAGATTACACGTGGTACCCATCTTTCTCTTCTTATTTGCTTTCGTGCATGGAATTCTCCTCCAACTATAACACCCAAACAAGAAGTATGATGAGAGAGAAAAGTGTGATGAGTAGAGGGAGAGAGAGGGGAGAAGTAGGGTGGGGTGGTGGAGTAGCTTAGAGGAGGAAGAAGAAGAAGAAGAAGAAAGGGTCTCTGGTTTTGTTTGATTTTTTTTGCACAAATTTTTTTTTTTTCCAGTTTTTTTGGTTTTTGCTTTGTTGAAATTCGTGGGCATTTAGAGAAAAGTGGGTCTGATCTTTCTGCTTTAATCTCAAGAATGTTTCCAAATCTGACTCTGTGATCTGTGTCCACCAATTCCCTCTTGCCAGATTTGAGCTCTCCCAAAACTTAGGTCTGATCTGCTGGGCTCTGCTTTCTCTATCTCTCTGAACTGGGATCATCAAAATCTTGCTCTCAGTGTCCCCAAGATTTGAGCTTTCTCCCAATTCCCCCATTAATCTTGGTGGGATTTCCCAAACTGTTTCTGCTAAAACTTTGCCATTTTTTTTTGGTTTCTGAATCCGGGTTTTCAGTTGAGGGGATGATGAAATTTGGTGGGATGGAAGAAGATCAAGAACTGATGAAGTTTGTGTGCAAACAGTGCTACAAGAGGTACCCTTGTGGGAAGTCACTGGGGGGGCACATGAGGTCTCATGTGGTGGCAAATTCAGCTGAAATGGTGGATGAGAAGGGGGGTGGGGGTGGGGGTGGGGGTGTGGACCCCACAGCCATGAAAAGAGATCATCATCATCAACAAAGATTTGAGCATGGAGGAGGGTATTCTAGCTATGGTCTGAGAGAGAATCCCAAGAAGACTTGGAGGGCTGTGGACTCAACTTCCCCTTTGCCCCAAGAAAAGGCCTGCAAGCAATGTGGTAAGGTGTTTCAGTCTCTGAAAGCCCTGTGTGGCCACATGGCCTGCCACTCTGAGAAGGAGAGGGGGGGTGGGGTCAAGGATGATCAGTCATGGTCCAGTGAGAGCAAGAAGCTAGAAGAAGAAGATGAAGAAGAAGAAGAAGTGGATGATGATGATGATGATGATGATGATGATGAGAGTGATGATGTTGATGATGTTGATGATTCTGATACTGAACCTGAGGAGGACCAGATCCCAACCACCACAACAAGGGACAACAACAACAACAGATCACAATCCACCCATCATCCTAAGAGGTACAAGAAACTTGTTGTCAAGTCTTATTCCTTATCCTTAACTAACAACAATAGTATTGGCTCATCATCTGTGTCTGAGATTGATGAGCAAGAGCAGGAGGAAGTAGCCAAGTGTTTAATGATGTTGTCTAAGGATTCTGGGAACTGGTATGGTTCAGTTGTTGAGTTTTCTGACAATAACTCTGTTGTTCTTGAGACCAAATCATCATCCATTGACATGAAAACTTCTAGAAAGAATGGCAATGGTAATGGGAATGGTAAAGGGGTTGTCTATAAGGTCTGCAATAGAGACAATAATGAAACTCAAAACCCCCCAACCAAGAAAATGGGAGATAATAGGAAAGTGATGAAATCTAGCATTGTTCATACTGAGATGGCAGAATCCCAGAGCTCTGATTCTGGGTATTTCTTAGGAGAAAACAAGGTTGAATCGGATGTTTCTGTTAACGGGTTTCTTGCCAAATGTAAAGTCTTGAACAGAGTAAAAGGCTATGTGGAGCCAAGGAGGGGGGGAGTGGAGAAGGAGTATGAGAATTATGATGATTTTGGAGTGGCATCGAATTCCGGGAAGCAAAAGAGGACGAATGACACTTCTTATGATCCCGAAATGGAGACTGGATCGTATAAGAAGACGAAGGTTGTTGCTGCTTCTTCTCCCGGGACTAATGCTAATAAGAAGAAGTACGAGTGTTTGAATTGTAAGAAGAGTTTTAACTCTTATCAGGCTCTTGGTGGGCACAGGCCTTGCCACAAAAAGACGAATCCCGATATGGAGTCGGGTTATGGGACTGGCGAGAATAGCTTAGATGCTGATGAGACCTACAACCATGGGAACGGTGGGAAGATTAGGGATTGTTTCGGGAGCAAAAAGGCGGGGGCGACAGAGAAGAAGGTTAGGCCGAAGAAAGGGAAGGGCCATGAATGCCCATTCTGTCATAGGATGTTCAAGTCTGGGCAGGCTTTAGGAGGGCACAAAAGGTCACATTTCATTGGGGGTGCTCAGGTCATCAATGGCAGCCACCAAACTCCAGCTGCCGCCAAGGAAGAAGCGGCCGATTTGCTCGATCTCAATCTTCCTGCCCCGGTCGAGGACGAAGATGATGAGCAGTTGATGGCTTGGTAGTAGGATTTCTAATAAGAAAAGAGAAGAAAAGAAGAAAAAAAGATGATCACTTTGCTGTTGGGACAATTTCCAATTCAATAATTCTTGATCTCATGCTGGGATGCATGCAAATTTTTGCCTCAAAATCAAAGATTTTTCAACAACCACCCTGCATTCTTGCAGTGTTTATGATGATGATGATGATGTGCAAATGGCTCTTAATCTACCATTCCCATCACCCATTTTTGCATACTCCAAGAATGCCTCTGTTTTTACTGTTTTCATCCATTTGGTTATCTTCTGCAGATAATAACATTTTGTCCAAGCTACTGGCTTTTCTTGTATAGACCATTACACCTTAATTACTCAGTAATTCTTTTGTTTTTCTCAATTGAAGATGCTTAGTTCTCTGCCATTTTCTTGTCTTTTTCTATTAATTTCAAAATCGGAAAGTCCCAAAGGTATGCTCTGAGTGAAACCCTTTTGTGACCTAGTCGTTAAAGGACCACAAGGAGGTAAAATTGAGTAGATTGTCGTTAAAGGACCACAAGGAGGTAAAATTGAGTAGATTGTCCATCGGTGACCGGTTCAAACCAAAAACGTCAATAAACAGCTCATTGTGATCTTAATCGGCAAACAGCTCATTGTAATCTTAATCGGCAAAGGATAAGATCACAAGAAGGTAAGGTAAGATAAGTTTAGGTTGTTCACACCTAAAAAAAACTTTGTGAATTGTTATATTGATTATTTTATTAACTTAGTTGGGATTGGTCACTTAATTTCCAAATCCAAATGTGGCCTTTCTTGAAGTTGACAGACACGTTTAGGACACCTACAATTGGTGGTGGCGCCTGCAACATGGTCACTATGCTTTTCTTTTAGCAGAAAGTCATAATCCATAATTTGTGAAACAAATGGCACCTATTGACCGGTAAGAGAAAGGGAAAGCTCAAAAGACTTCACTTTCAATCCATTTTTGATACTTCAAATAAATAAACAAATAAATATATCGGTCTTTAATTATAAAAGCAATACAATGTCCCTCTTAATTTTGCACCAAATGAAACATTTTAATGAGCTATAAGCTCTACTTGGTAAAGCCTAGGGACCTTAATGTAAAGCCTAGGGATCTTAAAATAATAGATTATTTTGAAATGTTCCTCCAAATAGCGGTTGAAAATAAGTTATTGGCTTTTAACATTTTCTCTCCCTTTTATATTAATTATCCTTATTAATTTACAAAAATGACATATAATATATAGTTATTGGCTTTTAACATTTTCTCTCCTTTTTATATTAATTATCCTTATTAATTTACAAAAATGAGACTCGAATTCACAACCTTTCAAATGGAAGTCCAACCCGGGTATCATTAGACCACATAGTCTTGGTGACATAATATATCCTTATTTATTAGAATATTATATCTAATGAATGGATAAGATTAAAACAAATAGATAATATGAAACCATATATTAAAATATTTCATCTTTAATCTCATTCAAGGCAAATAGTGTGTATATATAGGGTATCCCCCTTCCTTATAAAAATATTTCATCTTTAATCTATTTCATAACATATTTTAAAATACACAAAAATTAAATCTAACATTGCTAGCTACTTTATTATGAGATGCTAAATCATAAATGTGAAATATATATATATATATATATATATATATATATATATATATATATATATATATATATATATTTAGACTTTAAATTACAATGTATATCAATATTTAAATTTGAATATATAAATTTATCAAAATGTTCTTTCACACTTATCATCTTATTATTCAACAGCTAATTTTACTAAACACATTAATTTTAATCAATTAATTTATTAGCTAGTAACTTTTTAGCTTCAGCTATTAGCTTTTTAGTTTTTCAGTTTTCAACTTTCAACTAGTTTATAAGCTATGCATGTCAAACATAACCAATTAATGTAACAATTTTTTAATCCATAATGAGGGAAATACACCCGATGAACATGCCAAATCATTTAAACTAATCCATGGGACTTAGCTTGTATCCTCGAGTTTTTAGATTGTCACATTGATCCATTATAATTATATAATTTGTCAATATTTTTTCTAGATACAATTTAACGGGTCAATTAATCCAAAATAAGTTCATAAGTTTTGTTTTATTAGCATTCTATGAGATATGAATTTGGCCATGTACAAACATTTGAGATATATAAGTCAATTGAGACCCATCTCCCGATTTATCTCCTCCACCAATATCCACTTTAAATTAATTTTTAAATCAATTTTTTTTCAATTAGATTGAATGAGTTTGAAGTTTCAAATGATGTTAAAAAGTTATTATGGTACCTTCGTTTGAATCTGTCTAAACTTTCCCTCAATAATCGCCTAATTATTTTATTTTCCTTATCCTCATTTTGATTTTGTAAATTCTTCCAAAAGGCTGAACCCAACCCTAAGGGCCTCCCACACCCCGACCCGACAGAGCATTTGGGAGGATGTAAATCATGGTAACTCAACTGAACATGAACCACAGAGGCTAGACTGGTGCTCACTGCGCACAAGGAACCGCCCTCACTTTGAGAGGTTGCTCCCACACTGCCGCTGTGATTTTGTAAATTTATTAGATTGTAAGTTGTTTATTACATTAAATTTTGATTATTTAAAATCAAGTTATTATTAGTCAGCAGAAGCTTCAAATAGTCCCATCTATCACTCGCAAGTACTCAATTAGCCACTTGTTTTAAAATAAGATCTAATTGGCCACTCGACGTTTTCTGCAGGTTTCCAACTTTCCATCAGGTAACCCTTTAATAATAATGCTGACATGGAATTTAAATAAAAAGAATTTGATGGCTTGTTGCGTCGTTGACTCATTTAAACCCAAAGAAAATCGCTACACTTTCCCTCTTCATCCTCACCACCATCACTGCAGTTGTTGCCGTCTGAAAACAAAATCGACAGCTTCTCTTGGCTTTGCACTACCAGTTAGGCTCTCCCCTGTGTGCTCGTGAAAGGCTGGTGAGTGATAGCACTATTGACACTCTGCACATTCAAGAATTATGGCGACGAAGAGTTTTAGGAGGGATGCTAGTGAGCTCTACAGCAGAGCATGAAAGGACATGGTAATAGACATATAAATATCATACAACCATAGAAAGTTTCAGCAACCGCATACTAAAGATATTGTGGGATTACTTGAGCACACAAGTAACAAGTGAGAGGCAACAAACAATTTTCAGATTTCATTTCGGCAGCCACGATGATGGTGGTGATGATGAGGAGGGAGAGAGTGGTGATTTTCTCCAGGTTTGAATGAGTCAACAATGAAACAAATCATCAAATTATTTTTATTTAAATTCCATGTCAGCTTTATAGATGGGTTACCTAATGAAAATCTGGAAAAAATGCTAAGGGAACATAATTTTAAAAGTAAATATGACCAATTAGATCTTATTTTAAAACAAGAGGTTAATTTAGCACTTGCGAATAGTAGATGTAGCTATTTGAAACTTCTGCCTTATTAGTCCTTACTTAGCTAAAATCTTTCTTTTTTTTTTTAATCGAAAGAGATACCCAAAATAAGGCTTAGGGGCCGTTTACTAACTGGAAATTTCTGAGAATTTCTAGAAACTGGAAAATAGAAAACAGAAACATGTTTACTAGCACAGCTTTCCATTTTTAAAACTGAAAATAATTTCTACAAATTTCTAGAAAACTGGAACACTCTTAAAAACTGTTTTCTAAAAGAAAAACATAATCATCTATCATCTATTTAGTTATATGTCAATATAACCACATTACTATGATTACATACATTCATTATCATCTTATTTTACTTATCACTATCTTCTATCTTTTCTACTTACATTACTTATTTAAACATAACTTAGTTGTTTACACTTTAAAGTTAGAATTATTTACATTATCAAAATTAAGAATTAAACTCTATATAACGTTTTAGAATTTGATTGAACTCAATAGATTATTAGTTCGAATATTTTTAATTATGTTACATCGTAATACAAGTTCGGTTCAGATATCAGAAAGCAGAGAATGAAAATTGTTAGTAAACAAGTTTTCTAAACAGAAAACATAGAATAGAAAACAGAAAATGAAAACTAAAAAATTAAAAAACAGAGAACAATTTTCTGTTAGTAAATGGACTCTAGATTTTTTAACTTTTTTAAACTTTGTTTTATTTCCTCTTCCCTCCCCATTCTCTCCTACTTAAGCATGCAAAAACTAAGAAAAAACCCTCAATGAGGTTGCTCTTACCGAAAATAGTTTCTTTTAACAGTTACTATTTCATTTTCAAGATTCAAATATACAATTTTACATATATAAAAAACCATGAAAATATGTTAAATTATTTTCATTTTGAACCACTCATCATTAATAAAGGGCAAAAGAGAGAGAGAGAAAAATATTACTCCGAATAAATGAAGAAAAATGGGGATGACCAAAAGGGTAGAGAATACAGTAGGAGTAAAATAGAGTACAGGGCTATTTTTGGTAGCATAAAGTATGTCGTAGTGCAAAATTAGTTGGGCCGTTATGCTCAAAAGGAAGAGGGTGGGGCCCATTAACTACTTATGTCGGACAAGGCTCAGAAGTGGGCCATCCCAATCCTCAGGTCAATACAGGATTTGATTCTGACTGTTCTCATTGGAGTAGTAGAGATAGTTATTTTATTTTATTTTATTTATTATTATTTTTATGTCACCTACTATATACAAAATTTAATAATTTATATTTAAAAAAACTTAATTATATATAGAGTAAATACCCAAAATGGTCCCTCGACTATAGCTAAATTCACAAATTGGTCCTCAACTTTCAATTTCAACCAATTAAGTCCTTAACTTTATAATTTTAACACAATTTGGTCCTCTGTCTATTTGACCGTTTGTTGACAGTGATTTTTGAGGATATATATGTAATTTCATGGTTTATCGTCGATTTTTTAAGGTTCTGGTTGCATTTCCAGACCGCACTGTTACATTTGAATTCACTGCCGAAAGCAATCTACCAAATCTGGTCGCCTTTCTTCATCCTCCCTTTGGATTCAATGTAGTTGAGTTCGTACCAGAGCGAAGAAGACAACGTGTTTCCGAACCAATGCAACGTCATCCTGGAGGCCTCCACGTGCTTCGACGAGAGCTGAAGATTTTTCTGGAGATCGTCGATCACAGTCAACAAACGGTCAAATAGATGGAGGACTGAATCGTGTCAAAATTACAAAGTTAAGGACTTAATTGGTTGAAATTGAAAGTTGAGGACCAATTTATGAATTTAGCTATAGTCGAGGGACCATTTTGGGTATTTACTCTTTTATATATATATATATATATATATATATATATATATATATATATATATATATATATATATATATATATTATTGTTTGTTGAGTGCAATCTAACCCTAATTATAGTATCTGCATAACATGATTATGTCAACGTCTTTAATTGGGATGAAACTCAAACTTATAACATTTCATTTAGAATGATAACAGTAATGCTATCATACCACAATGTACTTGATTATTTATATTAATACTCTCTCCATTCCATTTTATGTATCTGGTTTATTTAACGATGTTTAACTGAAGTTATTTTTAATTCAAAATTTCATAATATTATGTTTAGTGTTGGTATATAAAATTTATATATTTAGAAAATATATTAAATGTACTATTTAACATAATAAATAAAATTTAAAAATATTTTTTTAAAAAATTAAGTAAAAAAAGAAAGAATTGATTTGACCAATGAATAGTAAACATGATAGGTAAAATGAAACAAGAATGAGTAATAAATAATGTTTCAATAGTTTTGTGAAAGAAGTGTTAATTCGTCTCATTTTGTGAGTTTGATTCGATTCGAATAGGTTTAATTAAGATATTCTTGTACAATAAGAGGTTTTAATTTGTAAATTGTAAACATCAACACAAAATGTAAACATTAGAATAAAATATTTTTAAAAACTGCAAATAAATAAGAAGTAATTAAAGATAGACAAATAAAGTAATACTCCGTAGTATATTTATAGTATTTTTAAGAGAACTACAATCAAATGCGGACCGATCAAAATTCGATTAGATTAGTCCCAGAATTTGAGGCCGGTATGGATATCAATGCAATATGCACATTAAGTAATAATAATATATTATAGAGTAGGGTTGTAAAACTCAGTCTAGACGCCCACCTAGGAGGTAGGCACCCTTAGTGCCTGTTTAGTTCACTGCAATTTAGTTGTAGTTGAATTGGAATTCAATGAAAACCTCAATTACGTTGTTTGGTTGGAGGGAATTGCAATTCCACGGAATTACAATCCCCTTCTTTTGTTAAATTGCAATTCATGAGATATCCCATGAATTGTAATTCAATGAAGGTAAGAAAGGAAAAATAGATGAAATGACACTACTACCCTTGATTATTATTACTATTATTATTTATACAAGGGTATTTTAGTCTTTATACCACTTCTTTCATTCACGATCCCAATAATTCTATTTCCCCCCACCAAACAACGTAATTTGAATTCCTACTCTTTTCTCACCTTATCCTTTTTCCACAAAATTACAATTCCATCCTTCTTAATTTCTTCCTTCCAACCAAACGGCTGTTACGTCGAGTCGATTTTGGCCTAAAGTGGCCATTTACATGCCAATGCTCCTAGTCAACCAACTAGGTGGTTAAAAGTCGTATTGCTTGAAATTGCCTCAAAACAATCTTAAAACCGCCTTCTTGTTTTCTCTATAAGCCACAAAAGAGAACAAAAGAATTGAGAGAGTGAGAAGCTTAAGGCAGTGTTGTAGGACTAGAAATTACTCAAATTATCCTTTACGAAGACAAAGCAGGGATTCCTTACAACCTATATGCCCGTTGTAGTTATTCTTAGCGGGTTTTCCATCATCTTTATTTAAAAAAAAAAAAAAAGAAAAAAAAAGAATAAAGTTCAAATTGACCACTGAACGTAATCTGAAAATGTAACTAGGCCACTGAACAAAAAAAAAAAAAAATACAATTAGGCTATTGAACACTTCAGAAACGTACAATTAGGCCACTGAACACTCCAAATGTATGCAATTTCATCTGAAGTGTTCAACGGCCAATTTCAACCTTATTCCTTAAAAATTTACTCAAATTATGGCATTAAATTTATTGTAGAAATTCGAAATGTAATTAATTTATTATTAGAAAATTGAAAGTGCCAGTGGACAGTGGCATTAAATGTTCAATGGTCCTAAACCAAATAAATATAGAGATGTCCCGATCTTGGCTGCACCATTGTGGACTAGGCGCCTAATGATCGCCTAGTTGCCTTCAATAATATTAATTTTTAGTAATTTTTTAAAAAAGTTTAATGCACTAAACTTTATATAAGATACTTTTTTTAACATATTCAATAAATTAAATGTTAAAATTTACTTTTTACTGTAACATTATTTTTTAAACATGAAAGACTCATTACAAGTTAATCAAGAGTTTATATAGTAATAAATATAAAAATAAACTAATAAATGTAATATAAAAATATATGTAAAAATAAAACCATGGATTTTTGCTATTAGAGTTTGATTTGGATGGCAGCAACAATCATAGACAAAAAGAAGTTGACCAAAATTCACTTATTTATACGCAATAAATTATTGGTCCCGACCATTTTGGCATTGCACGAACATCATCGTTTTTTATGAGTTGTTTGGTTGGATAATCTACTTGCAATTTAATTACAACACAATTTTTTGGTCACCTGAATTATAGTGTTTTTTTTTTTTTGAAAGGTATAATAGTGGTATATTAATGAATAAACTGAATAATAGAGTTAGGAGGGACAGAGTCCCAGTACATAGATTGTTCCTGATCGAAAGCTAATGAAGCTAAAGTATGAGCATGAAATTTAAGAGTTCTAGAAATATAACTTAAAAGAACAATGCGTGATAACGATATAGCTGTCCTACATTGGTCCATAATGATCCCAATATAGGAATAGTTAGTCGTTGGGCTTAAATGTAGAGCATTCCGTAACTCTAAGCAATCTGTCAAAATATCCACCTCCATGATATCCCGATTCTTGAGCCAAGATAGTGCCTCTTTGCACGCTAGTGCTTCCGCCATAACAGCCGAGAAAGCACCCGAAAACTTTCCACTTGTCGCAGCCACGAAGGTGCCATGATGAGAGAGGAGCACCACCCCATACGTAGCTTCTCCGGTGTCTGGTCTGAAGCCTGCGTCGACGTAGCACCTTGGTGCTTCACTGCCACTCTCCGCAGCCACCACGGCAGCCGGCGGTGCGCATGGCGGTTTTCGTGTCCGCTGGTAGGCGTGCATGGCCGCCACCGCCCGTCACCATGTCTGTTGAGGCCGTGGTAGGGCATGCTCCCACACCAGCATTGCGGGGATGCCAAATACTGTATAGCACTGCTACAGCTAAACTACATTGCTCCTATGTCAAGATATTAAAAATTCCCATAAGCCATGTCGATAAAGAATGTGTAATTATATTAGTAACAGGCAACCCCGACATATTCCATAATAACTTTGAATAATCACATAAAATTAATGCATGCATGCATTCTCCTGTGTTATTCCACACAGGCAAGTCGGGTCGACCTCAACACGCTTGAGAATTAAATTATCCGTAGTGGGTAGTATATCACAAACTGCTCTCCACAAGAAGGTTTTCCATTTGGGGGCACCTTTAGTTTCCACAGTGTAACCCATTTATGAAAAGCACCTGGGTTATGCTCATAATCCCCTTTAATCTGCCTATAGGCATTCTTAACCGAATATACTCCATTTGATTCCCCCTTCCAATACCATGTGTCTTCATAATCTGGGCTAACAGGAATCATAGCAATGCGAGCCACATCCTCAGGGATAAATAAATCTGCTAAAATATGGGGATCCCAGGTATTGGTTTGCTGGTTAATCAATCCTGCAACATGGGCATTTCGTAGCTCCTGTGGCATTATTGTTTGGATCAGCGGGCTGGGATTATCTGGTAGCCAGGGATGACCCCATATTAATGTTTTAGCGTCATTCCCAATCCGTCTCCTCACCCCCGAACAAACCATTCCATGCGCAGCCATTATACTCCTCCAACAAAATATCGGGCAGTTCCCTATAGTGGCATCAATAAAAGAAGTTTTAGGGTAATATCTTGCCTTATATATTCTTGCTGCTAAAGTACTGGGATTCGTAAGGAAACACCACGCCTGTTTCCCTAGCATGGCCAAATTAAAAGCTCGTAAATCTTTAAACCCCAAGCCACCATACTTCTTAGGGATGCATAATTTATCCCATGCCTTTCAATGTATTTTCCTTTTCAGCACCAGTCCCCCACCGATGGTTCTCTCAATAGATGTGTAAATCGTTTCAGGTAGCAAAAAAACACTCATGGAAAACGTTGGCATAGATTGCGCCACACTTTTCAAGAGTACCTCCTTACCAGCCTGAGAGAGCAACTTCTTACTCCATGAAACAATTCTTTGCCTGATCTTGTCTTCGACATAGGAAAAAGCAGCCCTCTTATTTCTGCCTATAAAAGATGGTAAGCCCAGATACTTCCCAAAATTAGCAGCCTAGTCCACCCCAAGACATGCTGCCACCTCCCCCCTTATGTCCTCATGGGTGTTCCTACTAAAACATACACTGGATTTGTCATAATTCACTTTTTGACCAGATAACTTCTCATACCGTTGCAAACACTGTTTGATTACACCGGCCTCCTGGATATTAGCTTTGAAGAACGAAAGACTGTCATCCGCGAAAAAAAAGATGTGATACTGGGGGTGCACCTCTTGCCACCCTGCAACCATGTATAGCACCCTCCATCTGCGCCTTCTGTAGTAGCATGGAGAGTCCCTATGCACATATAATAAACAAATAGGGAGATAGGGGATCCCCTTGCCTGAGCCCGCGGGTAGGCGCTACCTGTCCACCAGCCACGCTATTCACCATTATCGTATAGTTTACGGTGGTGACACAGAGCATAATAAGCTTCACCCAGCGCTGATCAAATCCCATGGCACACAACATTTTCTGTAAAAAAAAAAAAAAAAAAAAAAAAAAAAAAAAAAAAAAAAAAAAAAAAAGGCTATTCCATTCTGTCATACGCCTTTGACATGTTGAGTTTTAGGGCACTCCATCCTGCTAACCCATATTGCTTTCTATTCAAATAATGTCCCACCTCTGCTGCGACTAGGATATTATCCGTTATTAGCCGCCCTGGTATAAACGCACTCTGGGATTCTGAAATCAGGTCCCCCATAAGCGGTTTCATCCTGTTGGTTATCATCTTGGTCATTACCTTGTATATAACATTACTGAGAGCAATCGTTCTCATGTCCGCCACCGTTTCCAGCACTTTTTTCTTCGGGATTAATACAATATTAGTATCATTTAAACCTTCAGGAAATATGCATGTATTCAAACAGGTTGTTATAAACTCAGACACATCCCCCCTACCACATCCCAGAAATGCTGATAAAAGCCTGGATTCTTTCCATCCGGCCCAGGTGCTTTGTTAGGGTACATGGAGTTAATTGCCTCTTTCACATCTTCGGGTCCAACGGACGCAACAAAGATGCATTTTGATCATGAGATATCCGTGGCATAAAATCATCAAACAATACATCATTACACGTAGAATTCTCAGTTGCATAAATATTCTGAAAATAATCTAGTATGATAGAGCACATATTATTCTCTTCCACCCACATGCCAGCATTATTTTTAATTCTACTAAAAGTATTCTTCTTTTTACGAGCAGAGGCATACCTGTGGTAGAATCTCATATTCGCATCTGCATCACGAAGCCAATGTTGCTTCGCTCGCTGTCTCCAGAATACATCCTCTTGCGCTTCCAGCTGGGCTAAGAGCATATCAATCTGATGAAACTCGGCCATTTTTGTCGGCCGGGTCCCTCCTGTTCCTGATAATCCCCTGTCTCTTCCTCAATTGCCCAATTCGCTCTCCAAACTTATGAAAACCCTCACCGCCCCACCTCATCAACCTCTCACCACACTGCTGTTGACAATTCAGCAACCCCTCAACCCTCCCATTCTGCTAGGCCGACACCACCACATCCCTACACCCTTCGTCATGGAGTCATGCCATCTCAAACCTAAAACCCCTCGAAACCCTTCCCCTTCACATGCATGGTGCATCCACACTGAGGAAGAGAGCCGAGTGATCCGAGGGTCGAGCTATAATATTCTCCACCTCCACATTCTCATTCATACCACACCAGTCAGCCGTGGCTAAAACTTTATCAAGCATCTCCTCAATCCAGTTCTCCGTTCCTCTACTATTCTCCCAGGTAAACTGATGGCCCCTCATAGGTAACTGCATTAGACCACAACCATCCAGAGTCTCACCAAAGCCCCGTAGGAGATTATCCGGGTATGGATTCCCCCCTCTCTTCTCATACTGAAACAGGAGATTATTAAAATCCCCTATCACCACCCAAGGCAACGAGGATCTAGACTTCAATGTATCCAATAACTCCCAAGACTCCCACCTTCTATTACGATCCGGGTTTCCATAAAAACACGTCATACGCCACTGCTTACCACTTTCGGCCCTAACCTCCACATCCACATGATTCTTAGAAAAGCTCAACAAACTGGCCGTATTATTCCTCTTCGAAAACAGAGCAAGTCCACCACTCAAACCGTCATTATCTACATAAAATAAACCTTCATACCCAAGTGTGACACGGAGCCTCTCTTCATGTGTCCGTGCCACCATGGTTTCCATTAAGAACACAAACTCAGGCTTTTTACGGGACACTATGTCAACTACCTGTCGAACTGTTCGTGGATTGCCCAAGCCACGACAGTTCCAACTTAACGTACTCATGAGGATGGGCGGGACTGAGAACTAGATCCTGCCATACACAAGTTTTTTGACACATCATTCATTGCAACATCACCATCCCCCGATGCCAATTGCCCCTGCTGCCCTTCCTGTAGCTGTCTGCGGCGTTTTCCGGTCGCCACCACAACTCCTCCACACGGCAACACCCCTACCGAAGCCCCACCACCACCCCGGCTTCCCGGCGATCTCCCCCCGTCACCCTCCACACTGCCCGGCTGGGTAACCGGCATAGGTAGCGGCTTCCCTCCAACCGGAATTAGCCAACTTCCGCCCACCTCCCTCGGAGCGCTCCGGCTGCCCCCTGCTCTCAAATCAGCCCCATACGGATATTTTTCTACCGGAATGTGACTTTCCTGGGCCTTCAAACAAAATGTATAAACATGTCCCATGAGTCCACAATAGAAACAAAATTTGTGTAGCCGTTCATACCTAAACGTCACCCAACAAGTGGTCTTGTCTCTCTTAACCAGCTTCATACATCTCCTCAACGGTTTGTCTACCGCAATCGAAACCCGAATACGATAGAACGTTAACCAGGGGGCACCAACAAACCTATCATCATGCTTAACAAACGTACCAATAAAGTTACCCGCTTGCTCAAGGACCTTCTGTGACGTGTAACCCATTGGTAATTCATGCAGTTGAACCCACATATCAACAGTGTTGAGCAGCACATCACACGGATTCACACCCCCCACAACTTCTCGACACACAAGGGTGTTATTCTCAAAAGCTCACAGCCCCCCATCCAAAACGTACTCCACATCTGTTTTATGATAGAACACAAATAGGAATAGCCCCGGTTGAATTTCAGTTACCTGTACACCCTTGACCGGCTGCCACACTGATGCCAACACTTGCCGCATATACTCAAGCTTAACCATCTTGGCCGTGAGAAAACGCCCCACGACCGCCCAGGAGGCCTCCCCGTCGACTTCCACCTCCCCTACGCCATCACCGTCCGGCATAAACTCCTCCCCCTCCTCCTCTAACGCTATGTCCGCCCAACTTGCTGTCAACCGCTCGACCGCCTCATCAGACGTAGCCGCTGCCATGCCGCTGTGCTGATCGACCATCCCGTCGATAAGAGCCCGCAAGAACCGGACGAAGAAGCAGAAAACTTGCGTGAAACCCTAGAGATGGAGGCAAAACCCTAGGAATCCTAGACAGAGATAAGTTTTCCAATTGGGCCGGATAGAAATCAAAATTTAATCTACACGCCCTTGTAATTTCCAATTCTCTTATTAATTAACCTGAATTATTGTGTTTGGTTGTAGGGAATTGTAATTTTTTCATTTTGTTAAATTACAATTCATACTCTCCCTCATATAAACTGTAATTCAATAAAAAATGAAAGTGAAAAAGGAAGAAAAAGACTTTTTTACCCTTGATTATTATTAGTATTATTATAATATTATTATTACATAAGGATATTTTAGTCTTTATACTACTTCTCTTATTGTTCTCAATAATTTTATTCCTCATTTTCAAATAATATAATTTGAATTCATACTTTATTCACCAAATTACAATTCATTTTCCCATCTAATTTCTTTCTTCAAACCAAACGTCATATTCACACAATTAACCTACTCCATGTCACTTTGCAGTTTGAACATAATATCATCACCATTATTGATTATCATTGTTTAATTCCGGATTGAGAAAAGGTAAAATAGGTCATTGAATAAAAAATGAATTGAATTAAGTCATCTAACCCAAAAATTTGCAATTAAGCATTTGAATCATTGACAATTATGTAATTAAATCGAAAGTGACTTCTATTCCTACTTATAAGCTAACGTGACAGTTAACTTTTAAAAAATTAATTTTAAATCTAAAAATAATGGTAAATAAATTTAAAATTTAAATTTTTTTAAAACCCTCTTCGTCTTTGGCCAAATATGACGAGAGAATTTTTTTTTTAAATAAATTTTTTTTTAAAATTATAAAAATAGATTAAAAAATAACCATTATATTAGCCTACAATTAGGAGTACATGTCAGTTTCGATTAACTTATTTATAGTATTTTGTTGACTATGGTTACAATACAAGTTTTTTCATAAATCCAAGAGTATGTGGTTAGAAGTGGAGAAGAACAAAAAGATTGGGGACTAGTTCCGAAAATTTGAATAATGGGGCGCGTGGAGTAAGCGCAGGGGAAACGGAGGGTGATAATGGAGAAGCAAACCGCGGGGTTTGGAAGACAAAAGTGAAAAAGGGTAAAAAGGAAAGGGTAAAAAGTAATGTCGGCCGACACAACGTAGCAATTTCGAACTCCACGAACTGCTACAGCAAAAAGCATATTTACACAAATTTCCCCCAGAATCAATGCACAACATCTCATTACATCAATCTAACATAATCATGCAAAACTTTTTTTTTTTTTTTTTTTTTAATTTGACAACTTTTAAATCATGATATTTGAAATAATTTTTTTTTGAAAGGAAAGGATATCATTAAAATCAAGAGATTAAGTGTTCAATACAAGAAGGAATAGTAGAAAACCAATTAAAATGATCAGTATGAGAATTAGCAGCTCTAGCCAACACATGAGCAAGCTTATTCACTGATCGATTAACATAATGAATAGACACTGATTCAAAGTGCATTTTTAGAGACCGGCAATACTTGAGAACGCAACCTGTATAAGAATAGTCCGGTGAATCATTTTCGAAAAACTTACACACCATCTGATTCAAATGTAGTATTAAAAAAAAACATTTTTATTTTCAGAGGAAAATGTTCAGTTACTATTTGAATGTATACATTAGGTAAATTATGCTTTGTTACTATTTAGGCAGTCCATAGCTAACTAACTCAAACTAAGAAAACCAATAGGTAACTCCCAGTGGAAGTCGAACTTAGAACATTGTGAATACCAAGTCAATAATAGTCTAACCAACTTGGCTGAGTTTGCTCCTGTATTCAAACTTTTTCAGATGACGAGGGAAACATGCCCCGTATGTATAATTGCATGCTCATGTGAGATAAATTGCATTATTAGAAAGACATGCGATAGGCGGCTTCACCAAAAGGGTGGTTGCAAGACTTAAACTCGTGACTATGATATCAGAATCATACTCTACCAACCCGACCATCCCTTCCGGAGCTAATATTCAATTTTTAATATAATTTCAAAAGTTAAACATAAGATTTTTTTTTGTGTGTGTGTGTGTAAACCACGAGATAGTCCGGGTCTTTCTCTGTCTATTTAACGGTACAGGTTCACCCGACATAAGAGAAGTATTATATAACACAATAATTCATAAGATGGAAGGAGCTAGCTAGCAAGTAATATTTTTAAACTTTAGTTGGTATTAAAAACATACTCCGTATATTTCAATAGACCAAATAGCAATTAAGTATTAAATAATCAGACATCAACCTTAATTCAATGAAGAAAAATATTCAAAAATTACAAAACAAATAATTATAAACCTTATAAGCTAACCTAAATCTGCTGCTTAATTGCCTCCATGCATATATATTGATCAAGGGTTATATATATAATTAAACCCTAATTATTAAGGCTTAATTAGGCGCAAGTACTACGTAAAAGAACTTGCCTTCTGCTGACTGCATGCTGCTATTATCTTCTCCTTCGGCAGTTAAAGTATAATACATCCATCATCATCTCCTCCATTACCTTCTGCATTCATAATATAAGGTTACATAAATATTTTGAATTATCAAAAGAATATCAAAATTGGGTTTATTGAATTGCTGTACGTTTTCTCAAACAAACATTTATTTTATTTTTTTTAATTTTTTTTTTGGTTTGAAAACAGACAAATAATTTAGTACATGAAAATTGTCGAAACACTGGAGACTGCATGCGTGTCGTGTAAATGATTAGTACGGAGTATCTTTTCTGTATTTCCATTGTCCCACAATTTTTTTTTTTTTTTACTCTATAATTACTTACTGTTTTTTTTTTAAAATAATTTAAGATTTTTTTTTTTGGGAGTATTACTGTTTCTGTTATAATGTAGTATCTATTCATAGCCTGCCCCCGGTGGGATTCAAACCCAAAACCTCTCATTTGGTCCGAATCTTTCTCTGTCCATTTAATGAACGATCCAGGTCCACCCGGTTCACTCCGAGAGGCATAGAAGCTGGCCCAAAGAGAATCGTCACTTGTGGGAGTTGGACTAAGATATCCCAAAATCCTTCCCTATAAAGAGAGCTCATTTGCCACTTGAGCTACCCTATTGGGTTATGTGCTCTCTATTATGGATATGGTGGGTTTTGTCGTTTAGGTGATTAACGGACTATTTCTCTTCAATTCCTAAAAGCCACCAACATTATAATAGGATATATTCTTTCAATAATCTTATTTTTATTCTGTTTATGAACCAAATAATAGAATAAATCATATTCTACATTATTGTATTCTTTATTAAATAATATTTCTATTCGTTTAATTTCCATTTTTTGAACTAAACATGCTACCTATTAGAGGTTGAATCTAAAGAATGTTCACAATTAAAGGATTTAAAATACTATTTTATTTGACTTAAATAGTGAGTCAATTTTAATAATTAAGAGTTAACTTTCGGAAAGTGGACACAATGTAGAAATAAATATTTAAAAAAAAAATTATTTTAGACAATAAATTCGAGTCACTAGTCTCCATAAATTAGTATTTAAAAAAAAATAATCTAGGTTAGTAAAGACCCTTATTGTCCAATTTTACTCGTCTTGTTAGTAAAGATGTGTAAAGTTGACGCTTTTCACGCCTGGAGAGTAAAAATGCCTATTGTTATTTACTAAAGACGCAAATGCCTCATTTTGTAGTAGTCGATGTGAATTCGAATTTCGATTCCAAAAGAAAATTTTAGAAAAAAAAAATGAATTAGTAGATCAGTAGATGAATGGGGTGACACTAAAAGTTGGGAACTTTAAGCAGGAGACAAAGCAATAAACCAGACAACATTAGTAAAAGGTTATGGTGGATGGGATGCAAATTCATGGGGGAAAAAGAGATGAATTTCAAACTTTTTGATCAACTTTAATTTAAACAACAATATATAACTCCGGATCCCACCTTTCTTTGCATGTAATTGAGATGAGGACAAAGTAAATATCACATTTTTCTTAAAGATCAGATTGTGTGTAAAACTGTCTCACGTGATATATATATATATATATATATATATATATATATATATATATATATATATATATATATATATATATATAAAGATAAATATATATTTTATAAATGCATAGAAAAATATAATATTTTAATTAAAAAAATTACACGTCTCACATAAAACGATTTCGCACAAGACTTATTTGTTTCTCTTCTTAATGTTTACAATATGATTCCACTCATTGTATACCTCAATCTCTGCTAGCTTCTTCCACAAGTTGAGAATCTTAATGTTGTTATTCATATTGTTGGGGTGTTACTCCCCAATCATATCAAATCCAATAAAATGGTTATTCACACTAGGTTACTAGGTTAGTAGTATAAGTATATTTTGTCATATATGTAATGTCTGCCAAATATTACAAATTTCTTCAGTGTATTAAAAAATAAAAACAGTAATATAGTGGTCCATTTATAGTACCTAAAGATTAGTAAATAGGTATATATGTTCACACTAAGTTACAAAAACTGAACTTGTTTGATGAAATGTTGATTTAAAAAAATAATAATAATTCTATAAAAATATAAAATATTTTAAATTATTAAGTCTATGACAGAATAATGTGTGTTTGGACAAACTAATATAAATGGAAAGCCAAAGAAAAATGGATTTGAAAGAACATCAAGTCTTAAGGGTTGGCCTACTACCTTATCTGTATTCCATTTTCACAAAAATTGTGAAGCTCAAGATGCCACATAGCATCATTTTCACAAGTCCTCTCTTCAATGGTTTCTGTTGCTTGGCTGCTATAATCTTTAAAAGCCATTTAATTAATCGCCAGTAACAAATGAAGCACCAACAGTGCCACCATGCCCACACTAGCCCACTAGGTAGGGCTCCCCAGTCCCCACCACATTAGAAAAGGATAGTCTAGGCTTCATACTATGTCATATATAGCCATCACCTATGCCTCCTTCACTTAATTTGGTAACCTAGCTACAATATAGTTACAAATTGTAAACTGTATATATATATTTACCGTCAGTCCGTCACAAGTTTAAACTCATGTATATACAGTAATGTTAGAGGCTTTTTATCAAATAGAGTTAATCGAAGCTCAGGTCAACTAATCACTAATGTTAAAGGGTTGTCATCGAATGAAATAAATCGAGACTCGATTTAGTTAGTCTTGTCCAATAAAATGCAGACGTTGATTGACCCATTATATTACCTTTGGCCTATTAATATATTGATTAAAAAAAGGACCAACTTAATTAAGGCAGTTGCTGCCAAACTATAGGCATAAATGCTAGACAGATCTTAAAGCTAGTCCTTATGGGGTGGCCGGCCCCTACCCCATGGATTAATTAGATGAAATCTAGCAAAAGCAAGTGGACATCGAATCATGCCATTCATATTGAAGACATTATTGTATCACATCCTCAAACTAATTAAAAAAACTCTATAGTTGTATACTTATCAGACCAGCAGAGACAACTTAACACTACTTTGCATCTTTGCATCAATTATATGATATAATAATAATAATAATAATAACAATAACAATAATAATAATAATAATAATAATAATAATAATTTGAGGAGTGTATGCATGCATACCTTCAATTTGGTCACTTCTTAGTTATTCCACATCCCAGGAGGCACCATGTCGCCTAACAATCCCTCATCAGGAGGGAGTTGTGGTGGTGTAGGGCCACGACTTGGGTCCGGCGATGCATGGGACTCGATGTTGTGTGTCAGGTTTTGAGGTGACTGTATGGGTAAAGTATATGATTGGTTTGCGAGCCCGGGGAGATATGACTGCACGGCTAAAGGGTTCAACCGGGCCATATATGCCGAGGCCTCGTGGCCAATGAAGCCGCCTCTAAAGCCGACAGCGTGGTGGCAGTGCTGCCCCTCGTACGTCGTGATCACCACCGTGGGATCCTCAGAGGATCTCTCCACTCTCTTCTTCACCGTGCATTTGCTGTTGGTGCACCGGTAGTAGCTCCTGCAACCATTAAGCAATTAGCCCACCAGGCCAACCATCAAGTGAAAAAATGCTGGAATAACTCAGTTGGTTAGAGCCTGTGGCGGTTAACCACAAGGCTTGAGGTTCAAGCCCTCTTTTTAGGGTCGAGAGCAACCCAATCAAGTTGGTCAAATTAGAACGTATGGAACCTGGGAAAGGGGCTGTTTTTGACAGCTTTCTGACCATATTTCCTCCACCGGTACCCATCTTCAAGGTGATCAACTTCACTTTTAGTCATGAATGCAAACCGGGCCTGCTTGATTCGCTTCGGGCCCTTCTTTTTCACTTTGCTACTTCTGCGGAATATTCAGTACAGTAGCCTAAAGCATCATTACAGATTTACAGATATTCATTCTTGCTCCCTTCATCATATCATGTAAAAACAACAGAGAAAAAACCTTTCCGATCTCGTGTAATATAATATGCATTCAACTACAGACTATTATAACCCAATTCAAAGACAGCGTCAATAACTACGCACTCAAAATCCTTATTATAAGCTATATAACACGTACTAATCAAATTCAGGGTTTGACAGTACGAGATTACTAACATATAGGAGACCATCATAGAAAAATCATTTAACCATAAACTAAAGGAGAAATTGAAAAATAAGTTAAACTAATAAGGAATTTATTTTCTTATATTTGCTTAACCGTCAGTGATATTGGACTCCACTTTCTAAGTTATCTTTCAACAACCCATTTACGAGGAAAGATGGTTGCACCTCGAGAAATAGGACAGCACGCCATTTCCGCCGTAATGGCGGCGGTGATATATCCACTGAACAAATATCTCCGATCACTAATAAAGTGATTTTTTTGAAAAACAAATTATTCTGCCACCGACTCAACACCGACCTCGAACTCCGCCATTAACGTAATCCTTCAAAAAAGTGTACGGACGGAGAATGGCATTATTCCTATTGGGGTTGCATCCTATATATAATTCTACGGTCCATTTCTCACAAGTTTCCACGAAAATTCAAAAGGAATATATTATGAATTTAGGAATTTTTTAATTTTTTTTTTTGGTTTCATCTTTTTGACCTTGAAAACGGCATTTAATTACAGATTTAGACACGCATTTCATGTGAGAAACACACGCACGCACGCACTCACTCACGTTGTGTCCGCAGGCGGCGGCGGCCGCGAGGCGGAGGAGGAGGAGGGCTTCTCCGCCGCTTCCTCCGAGGAGCTGGAAGACGCCGGCGCGGCCGCCTCTCCATCGCCGCTAGGACTCTCATCAGCAGCACCGGAACCAGAAACACAACCGTTATTTCCCGCCAAATCCGAGTGGATCAGATCGAACGCTCCAACTCCTCCTCCTCCGCCGCCTCCGCCGGCCCCGTGAAGTCCGTCGAGCGGTTGAAAATTCCAGCCGAAGTCGCTCAGGATGCTGCTCTCCTCCTTATCAACGCCGCCGTCGCCGAAGTAGTACGCCCCGTCGGCGTCGCCGCGCAGCGCCCAGCCGCTCGAATCGGCGGTGAACTCACGGTGATCGAACTTATTCCCCTCATCATCCATTCCCCGACGATCGTAATTCGTGAATCGATTCTTCGCGGACGCAGAGATCGAGACAGAGGAAAAAGAGAAAAGCTAGGGTTTATGGCGGAGTGAGATGAAAAATAACCGCGTTTTATCGAGAGGCTGTCTGGGAGAAGAAGAAAGCTGATGTCGCGTCAAAACATGGGGAGCTGAACACTGAGACGGAGAATAGAAAAAAGATAATATAAAAAATTGGGCGTCAAACACCAAATAGTACGGGAGAGGCTGATATTTAAGCAATCACGGAGTAGATTTTGTTTCCACGCGCGTAAGATAGCGGTCACCGTAAACTAGTTTGCTTCAAATCCACGTAAATATATATGGAATTTTGTGAAGAGTATCTTTTTAAGAAAAGCTAAAATTAATAAAAACACAATTTGATGGAGCGGTATAACTGTGGTTTTCACAGATTTTAACAGATAGGCGCAAATTATGTTGTAGAAACGTGTTCACCATGCGCATGCTGAATACAGGGGTAAATCTATAAATTCTATACTATAGATTCATAGTTTTTTTTTTTAAACGTAGATTCATAATTTTATTTTTCATTTGTTAATTCATAATTTTATTTTTCATTTGTTGTTACAGATATTATAAATCTACAGTACAGAAATTATGAATCTACGGTATAGAAATTATGAATCTACAGTATAGAAATTATGAATCTACAATATAGAAATTATGAATCTACAGTATAGATATTATGAATCTACAGTACAGAAATTATGAATCTACAGGTTGGAAATTATGGATCTATCCTGTTAACAACAAATGAAAAACAAAATTATGAATCTAAGTTTTTAACAAAAAATAAAATAAAATTATGAATCTACAGTATAGAAATTATGGATCTACCCATGTGTTCATCATGCACATGGTGAATACGTTTCCACAGCATAACTATTTTCATATAGGGGCATTGACTCTTTGTGCAATAATTGTGATTCAATATATTTTACTATATATGGATAATAATGCATGTATTACGTACTCTGTATTATAAAATTTATTTAAAAAATGTGTTTTTCTCATGAATTTGTAATTTTTTTCTTCTTTCTTGCCTAGCTTTATCTGACTATTGCCTCCATCATAAAAGATCAAAGCATGAAAATCTTCATATCATAAAAAGATCTTTGAGTTGAAGGAACGCCTTCATCGTAGATGAAGAAATATCGAAGATTTACGTTTTAGTTGAAAAACAAATGTGTATGAGCTCTGCATGTTGTTCGTAGCAGATAAGTTTTAATTGCAATTTTTTATTTAAATATTTCAATTGCATTTTCATATATATTTTAATGACTTATTTGATTATATTTTTAAATATATATTATATGGACGGTTAAAAGTCCATTATGTAAGATATGATGTTGTAATATCTCTAGAAGCCAATTGTTGTAGGATGGGGGCAGTAGATGGGACATATAATATAAACCTTGACAAGTCAAGTTTGAATATATGTTGCAATGGATATAGTAGGTCAAGAATAAATAAATTTTAATAGATATTTTTCAACATTTAGATATGATATGATACTCAAGATGTGAGTGAATTGAAGAATGTGTATGTTATATATATGTATTTTTGTTTCAACTAAAAACCTAAATTTATAAATGAACTACACTGTTTGCATATTTATGTTTATATATTATCACGTGTGGATCAATAACTTTTTACTGAGTTTCAAACATCACATAAATCGTAGTTTCATTTTTATTAAATGTCAATTTTAATAACAAATTGAACGATGTGTTTTGTCTCAACTAAAATGCTAAAATATTTAAAATAAAAATTATGACAAAGGAAATTGTCATTATATAAGCAGTGGCGGATCCAAAAATCTTCTCCAGTGGGGGCGAAAAATTAAAACTAACGAGATTTTTTTAAAAAATGAAACACTTAGAGACCGTGTCATAAATATTGTTGACTAAAGATGAAAATTTAAATACATCAAGATAAAAAAAATTTAAACAAAATATAAAACATAATTAATTAGATAAAATAATTTGAATGAAAAACACATTATAAATCACTCATCTCACTATTAATATTAAAAATAAAAGTCACAATGTCAAAAAATAAAAAATCTAATTAGAATTATTCTCAATATTAATATTTAAAAGTGTCAAAAACAAAAGTTCACTCATCTCACTATTAATGTTAAAAAATAAAAACCAAACCAAATGTTGTAGGGCTTGAATCTGGCCTAGACTATTGCATATTACATGAAAGTAGAGGGTTTACCATCTAAGTCAAACAAACATTTGACCAAGTTTTAGTATATATAATATATATACGATATATATGGGGTGGGTGAGTGGGGACAGCTGCCCCCACTGTCCCGGCTGTGGCTCCGCCACTGTATATAAGGGTATGTTAAGAATAAGCTTTGATAGAAGAAAAATGACAGACAAAGCTGGGAAAAACTACACTGTATTATTGAATATAGAAAATGGCTTTATAAAGCCATACATCATAACATAAAAGAGAAAGAAAAGAGTCCATTACTCCAACTACTTTGAATAAATAAAATACAATTTATTAGCTAAACTTCACTGATTTTAAGCAAATCCCAACAATTCCTCCCCTAAACTAAATGCTCTAGCATTTAGTTTATACCAGCTTCAGCGCAGACACCCATGAGTCTTCTCAATTTGCAGAACTAATCAACTTTAAGAGGTTTGGTCATCACATCTGCCACTTGATCTTGTGAATCACAATGCACCAACTCAACTTTGCCACCTTTCGTTAACTCTCGAAGGAAATGAAAACGTACACCAATGTGCTTGCTTCTACCATGCATCACTGGATTCTTGGAAAGCTTGATTGTTGAGCTGCTATCACAAAAAAATAGTGGTTACTTTGTCAAGACTTTGGTCCAATCTTGACAGCACCCTTCTTAACCAAACTGCTTGGCATGCACATGATGAAGCAGCAATAAATTCAGCTTCTGTAGTGGACAGACTCACTACTGGTTGCTTTTTGGAAGACCATGAAATTGCACCTGAGCCTAATAAGAATACATAACCTGAAGTACTCTTTCTGTCATCTGTATCTGATGCATAATCACTATCAGTATAAGCAACAAGTTCATCACCTCCTCCGGTCTTGTAGAAAATTCCAAACTCAGTAGTGCTCTTTAAGTATCTCAGAACTCGTTTCACCACCTGCAAGTGTAGCTGAGTCGGAATTTCCATATATCTACTTGCCAGACTTACTACAAACATCATATCTGGTCGTGTTGCAGTAAGATACATGAGGCCCCCAGTCACTTGCTTGTAATATGTCTTATCCACAGCAACTCCTCCTTCATCCTTCGTTGGTTTCAAGCTAAGAACAATTGGATTATGGACAGAATTACAAGTATCCATTTCAAAACGCTTCAAGACCTCTGATGCATATTTATTTTGATTGATAAAAATGCCATTAGACCTTTGCAAAACTTTAAGACCAAGAAAATACCTCATTCTCCCAAGATATGTCATGTCAAATTCATTCTTCATGGAATTTTTAAATGCGATTAACAACAACTCATCATTACCACAGACAATAAGATCATCAACATATAAACTGACAATCACCACCTTATCTTCGTGCCTTTTTATGAACGAGTGTGTTCATAATCACATTTTTCAAAACCTTCTTTGCGAAAATAAGAATCAATATTGCTGTACCAAACACGTGGGGCTTGCTTGAGCCCATAGAGTGCTTCTTCTTTTTTTTTTTTTTTTTTTTTCAGTTTATATACTTTATCCTATTTCCTTGCTGAACATAACCACTTGGCTGTTCGATAAAGACATTTTCGGATAATTCACCATTCAAAAAAGCCGATTTCACGTCTAATTGATAGATAGTCCATCCTTTATGAGCTGCAAATTCCACAACCATCATAATTGTCTCCATACGCGCAACAGGTGCGAATACCTCAGTGTAGTCAACCCCATACTGATGCGAGTACCCTTTCACTACAAGTCTGGCCTTGTATTTATCCACCTCTCCAACCTCATTAAACTTGGTATTATAAACCTATTTTATTCCTATTTTCTTTGCTCCTTTTGGTAATTCTGTCAATTCCCATGTATGATTTTTTTATTGCCTCAATTTCTGCATCCATTGCTCTCTTCCACTTGTCACTTTTAATGGCTTCATCAAACAGCACAGGATCATCAACTACAGCCATCACAAGACAAGCTTCATTTTCATCTTCGGAAAGCCCTTCTCCAGTTTCATAGTCCCGCATCCAGGCAGGTTGAACCCTATTTCTCCGTAGATTAGTAGATGGAAGATCAGCACTAGTGGAGACATCAGAGGCAGATTGCTCTACATCGGTAACAACTTCAGATTCACATACGTTGTCCCTCTCATCAGGTTCAACGACATCATTTTCTTGAGCTCTCCACCCCAAATCGCAAATACTAGCATTATCACACTTCTGATCCCAATCCCAAGCCTTATCTTCTTCAAACACAACATCCCTACCGACTATAATTTTCTTTGAATGAGGATCATATAGTCTATAAGCTTTTGACTCTTCGCTAACCCCTAACAATACACAACTTATGCTTTTATCATCTAGTTTAGTTCTTTTAGAATCATATACATGAACATGAGAAATGCACCCAAAAATACGAAAATACTCAATTGGCAGATTGGTTCCACTCCAAGCTTCTTCTGGAGTTTGATCTTTAACTACAAGTGTTGGACTTCGGTTTAGGACATGTACTGTCCAATTAACTGCTTCAGGCCAGAAGGTTTTTGGGATTTTCTTTGCATAGAGCATGCTACGTACCATATTCATAATGGTCCTATTCTTGCGCTCAGCTACTCCGTTCTGTTGTGGTGTATAAGCTGTTGTCAATTGTCTTCGAATGCCATTGTCGTCACAATAGTTTGTAAATTCATGTGATGTAAACTCACCTCCTCGATTAGTTCGCAAACACTTGATAACCAAATCTGATTCTTTATCAACACGAACTTTAAAACTCTTAAAAATAACAAAGGCTTTTGTTTTTTTTCAAAAGAAAATACACCCAGACTTTTCTGCTAAAGTCATCAATAAAAGTAATCAAGTACATTTTTTCTACTATTTGAAGCCAATGTGATTGGCCCACAAATATCAGCATGAATCAGTTGAAGAATTTGTGTTGCTCTCCAAGTGTTATTCTTTGGAAATGACATCCATTGTTGCTTTCCTACCGTACAGTCCTTGCAAATTGCTAATGAGGAATTTAGTTCCGGCAAGCTGTTCACCATGTTCTTTTGTTGAAGTGTCTTTAGACCATTATAACTCAAGTGCCCATATCTACAGTGCCAAAGTTGAGCATTTGCTTCTGTGATTGTACTGAAATAGGTAGGCAGTGCAGTTACCACATGTAGTTTGAACATTCGATTCGGAGCCATCTTCGTATCCATGATCAACCCTTTCTCTGAGTGATAAACCTTTCATCTGTCATGTTGAAACAGAATAGTCAACCCCTTCTCCTGCAACTGACTAATACTTAGTAGATTGTTCTTTAATTCTAGTACATAAAATACTCCAGTAATCATTTGCACCATACCATCAACGTGCAATCTTACATTACCCTTTCCAGTCCCAGCTAAGTTTGTATTGTACTCCTTCTTTCCACACATGTGATTGTTGCAACCTGGATCAAGGAACCACGTATCCTCTTTATTGTCATCATTTGCATCCCGAAATGCCATCAACAGCATTTCCTCTTGAGTTTCAACATAGTTTGCCTCTTTGCTTGAAATTCCCATTGGAAATGTCCTAGCTTGTGAAATTTATAGCATTCAACAGTGGCTTTGTCAAAATTCTATCTTCCTCTGCCCCTTCCTCTTCCTCGATAACTGCCGCGACCTCGACCTCTTGCACCAGATTGATCACTGGAAGAAATTGTCAAGACTTGTTCTTCCTCAGCAAATGAATTCATGTTCATTCGCTGCTCATGCACCAATAAACTACTCTGCAATTCATCAATAGTTAACTTACTTGTGTCTTTAGATTCCTCAATAGAACATACAACATAATTGAACTTTGAGGTCATAAATCTCAAAATTTTGGAGACCACTACTTCAGCATCAGAATTATTCTCTCCATTTGCATTCATCTTGTTAACTATTGAGAGAGTGCGAGCAAAGTATTCATTGATAGATACACCAATCTTCATTTCAAGAATCTCAAACTCTTTTCTCAGAGCTTGCTGATGTGCGTTTTTCACTCTTGTTGCACCTTGATATTTCTGCTTCATTGAATCCCATATTCTCTTAGCGGTATCCTTTTTAAGAATCGTCTCTAGAATTGAGCGGTCTAAAGCTTGAAACAAATAGTTCTTAGTCTTCAAGTCTGTTAGCTTTAGACTCTCAATACGTTTCTTCTCTGCCTCTGACGAGGTATCACCTTCTGCTGCTGCAGGTACATCTGTTTCCACAACAATCCAATATTCTTTGGATCGCAGAAAATTCTCCATGAGCATTGCCCAATGATCATAGTGTCCATCAAATTTCGGTACAACTGGTTGCATAAATGAGCTTTCTGTCGTCATTCTTAATCACGTAGAGAGCTACTGCTTTCTAATTTAATCAGACCCAATGAGTGATTCTGATACCAAATGTTAAGAATAAGCTTTGATAGAAGAAAAATGACAGACAAAACTGGGAAAAACTGCACTGTATTATTGAATAAAGAAAATGGTTTTATAAAGCCATACATCATAACAGAAAAGAGAAAGAAAAGGAGTCCATTACTCCAACTAATTTGAATAAATCCAATGCAATTTATTAGCTAAACTTCACTTATTTTAAGGAAATCCCAACAGGGTATGCATCAGGTATTTCGTTCACGTGTAATAGCTTATAAATTATACAAGAAAGATAAATTGTATTAGAAAAATCACGACGGATTTGACTGAGTAGTTGTTTTTTTATTATTATTATTATTATTATTATTATTATTATTATTGTTATTATTGTTATTATTGTTATTATTATTAAGAAGTTTGGAACTTAATACAAGTAACTAGGCTCAGATGTCTATTCACTCTCTTTTCTTGATCGACGTTTTTTTTTTCTTTTCCTTTTTTTTTTATTATTATTATTTTATAGGAATAAGGGCCAATTGGCCACTGAACATAACGAGATAGTGCAATCAAATCACTGAACCTAAAAAACGTTCAATTACTCCACTCAACAGCGCAAATCCCTCCAATTTCACCTATTAGCCGGTTTCCAACCCTTCTTCCAGTTAGTTTGGCGACATGGACTCCCACCTGGCATTTTATTTGCTTTCCTTTACTTTTTCTTTCTTCCTAGTCTTCTTCTTCCAACAGAAGCCATTTGCGACATTTTTCCCCACCCGGAGTTCTGTAAATCCCTCCTGCAAAGTAACAATTCCACGAATATAAACGATTTGGGGCGACTTCCCATCCGCCTTTCCTTGTCCACCTCTAGGAAATCTCTCAATCGCCTCAATTCTTACTTCAAATCCTCGATTCGAACCACCCTTTATGTCCAGTGAGATTGCCGATTCCTCCTGGGTTTGAACACTCGTTTCCTGTCCGACGTTTTCCACGCCATCGAATCCGCGGCCAGCGACGCCCAAACGCTGCTCAGCGCCGTCATGAGTAACCAACAGGCCTGCTGGGACCAACTCGTCACCACGACCTCCGCTTCCAACATTTCCAACGAATTCTCCCCTTCGCTTTCCAATGGCACCCTATTGCACAGCGTATCCCTCGCCCTGTTCAAGCTTGGTTGGCACGCCGGCGTTCCTTGCGAGGTAATAGGAGCCTCAATTCTTACTTCAAATCCAAAAAATCCTTGATTCGAACCACCCTTTATGTCGTGCGAGATTGCCGATTCTTCCTGGGTTTGAACACTCGCTTCCTGTCCGACGTTCTCCGCGCTATCGAATCAACGAATCGCCTCCCGGAATTAGTGGCCCGCAATGCCCAATCGCTGCTTAGCGCCGTCATGAGTAACGAACACACCTGTTGGGACCAGCTCGTCACCACGACCTCTGCTTCCAACTTTTCCATCGAATTCCTGATAAGAGTCTAAAAGTTTATAATTTCACTTTGCATTTAAGCTTATTTTCCTTGTTATTTGTTATAATTTTGCCCAAAGTATCCTCATTTGATTCATTTGTGTGCTTATGAATAATTCTTGATGATTTAGATGAATTGAATGATTTTTGGAGCATTTCGGATGCATGTAGAGTCAATGGGAGTCAATGAGAAGCTATGAAGATGGAGAAACACCTTTTAGAGAGCCAAATTATGGTGTGTTTATTGGTCTTGGTCATTTGGACAAACAAAGGCAAAAGTGGAGCAAAAGAGCAAGAAGTTGAAATTCCCGCAAAAATCATCCACTGTTCGGTTTTTTGGCCATATCTCTGCGTAAAAGTGTCCAAATTAAGTGTGTTTTATGTCTTTGGAAAGCTAACTTGAAGAGCTATAACTTTGATGATGACCACAAACACTAATTCAAAGATTTTGAGAGTGAAAACTGGCCTAGAAGACGACCTTAGTTCACAGGCAGTGCACACTGCCTGTGGCCACGGGTCTGGCCACGGCCGTGGCCACACCCGTGGCCACTGGGCAGTGTGCCCTGCATTTCTGGCCACGGGTGAAGCCACGTCCGTGGCCACACCCGTGGCCAGCCCTCTGCAACTTTTTGCAGCCCGTCTTTTACCCTTTTAAGGGGATTTTTCCACCCCAAAACATATCTTTTCATTACATCTTTCATTTTCCCTTTCATTCCTCTAGTTAGGGTTAGTTTAGAATAGCTTAGATTAGTGTAGATTTGTGTTTCCTTTCCATTTTCAAGCTCAAGAACACATTGCAATCTTGGATTTCAAAGCTTCAATAGAGAAGTTTTCTTATTATCTCTTCTCTTTACTTTTCATCTATGCTTTCAATTACTCCTTTAATATTGTGTATCTATTGTTATATTATGAGTAGCTAAGTGTATTGGGACTAGGATTTGGTTTGATTTCTTGCTATTGATGCCTATTTGAGTTGTATTGCATAAAGGGGGTTATTTGGGTGATCTAGGGTTGTTGTGTGAAATGGGTTTGTTGAGAAATTTGTGTATGATTGTTGGATCCCAATTATATGCTTGATTTGGAGTTTGTTTGTTGCTATGAGAGTAGAGCTTGTACACTAGCCACACATTCACACACTTAATGCCCAATACGAGAGTATTTCGGGTATTAAGGAGAATTTATGCCTTGTGTTCTTGCTTGGGCAACCTTGGGTTGAATTGCCACGAGAGTGGAGTTTAAGGTTAGGTTGCAAGTCCAAATAGCTACGAGAGTGGTATTCGGACACTTTTGTGCATCTCACTTACCCTATGCCTTGTTTAATTCCCTAATCTTTAGTACAATATTTGGCATCTTAGCTTGAATCAACCAAGTCCCGGTCCTTTGTTTTACTTGTCTTATTTGTTATTAGCCTAATCTTATCAAACCAACTCATTAAGGATAGGTCTAGCTTCTAAAAGAATAGTTTTAGCTTGTGCTTAACTCCACTTTGCATCAATTCCTAACATTACAAGAGCCATCTCCAGTGGAACGATATCTAAACTCTATATTGTGGTTTGATACTTGATTGATGCGTGAAAATCGTCCTCATCAATTCCCCCCTTCACTTTCTAATGGCACCCTATTGTACAGCGTATCCCTCGCCCTGTTCAAGCTTGGCTGGCACGTCGGCGTTCCTCAGAAGGTAATCGGAAGAGATCTCACAAAAGAAAAAAAAAAATTAAATGGAAGAAGAAGACTAGGAAGAAAGAAAAAGTAAAGGAAAACAAATAAAATCCCATGTGGGAGTCCATGTCAGCAAAGCAACCGGAAGAAGGGTTGGAAACCGGCTAATAGGTGAAATTGGAGCGATTTGTGCTGTTGAGTGGAGTAATTGAACGTTTTTTAGGTCCAGTGGTCTGATTGCACTATCGTGTTACGTTCAGTGGCCAATTTGACACTTATTCCTTATTATTTTTAATATCGGACAAGCTTGTAAACGGTTAACAGAATCTATTATTTAAAATTCTTAAATTATAGGCAAAAACTTGTGTGAGACGATCTCATAGATCTTTATTCGTGAGACGTGTCCTGTCTAGATGAAATGTAATACTTATACTAGTAAGTGTAATACTAAAAAGGAGTTAATTTCATTTTTGGTTCTAGATTTATAGGTGACAATCCACTTTAAGTCTTTTTTTTTTTTTTTTTATCAGAACATTCACTTTTGGTCCAGTATTATTATGACATGATCATTTCTGGTCCTTTATCAACAAAACAGTTAAAATATCGTTAAATATAAGGGCATTTTGGTTTTTAATTATGGATTTTTATTTTAAAAAAAAATTAAATAAACATAAAAAACATAGCGGTTCAACCTACTTTGTATAAAAAAATAATAAAAAAGATTGAAATGTCTTTGTGTTTAACAACATTTCAACGATTTTGTTGATGGAGGACTAAAAATAATCATACCACAATAATAATAGGATCAAATGAGGATGTTCTAATAAAAAATGACTAAAAGTAGTCTGTCACCTATAAATCTATGACCAAAAATGAAATTAACTCTACTAAAAAGTATTAATTTGTTCTCAAGAGTATTATATTTTCCATTATAAGTAACAAATATTTTATTTCTGATTTAGTATTACATTTGCATATTAACTCGACCCAAACCCGACTCACAGATAAGGATATGTGAGACGGGCACACACAAGTGTGACCCTAAATTATATACTCAAAAAAATTCTTAAATTATTACTTTTATACATACTTAAGAGTAACAAAATTGGTTCACCTTGTTGAGCAGAGTCTGGAGGGTCAAGTTCAGCATCATGTAATCGAAACATTGCGTTGACTACTATTATACCCAAACATAAGAAAATAAAATTACACATTTGCTATTAGTTTTAACTTTTGACGTAACGATAATTCCATTGAATTCAATACATACTATGCACAATGACAATTAACGTAATCCAACAGTTTAGAACATTTGGTAAATGAGTTCATTGATAAATTGATTCTAGATAAATTTAGTCCATATAATTTTTATTAATTTCTAATGTCAAAGATTAAATTCATCAATTAACTAAAAGTTCAAAAACTAATCAAAATTTACACCATAAATAATTGATATATAAGTACTCAAAAAAAATTGAAATATAAAATATGTCATTTTTTTTCTTTGAGAAACCCCAACATTATATTAATAATGAATCACAATCAGAACATGTGATTAAACAATGTGATTATATAAGTACTCATAGTCAACTTTTTGGTTAAATTATTAGTCAGTTAATCTCCCATTTACCAAATTATTATAGCATTTTACCAATTAATTAATTAAAGTACTTATATACCGATGTGAAATGATAATTGGGTGGTTGGAGCATGACTTTTATACTTAATTAAATTAAAGAAAAATTACGAGTTCAGTTCTTGTCAACACCCTATCAGAAGATCGTGACCATTGCACATAATCTTTCTAATATAATTTACCTTTTCGATGTGATTAACATATCTCAAAGTAAAAGATCAATTTTATAAATATTACAAACTTTTAAAGTTTGTAATATTCATGAAATTGACTAGGCTCTTTTTTATAAAATGATATTATTATCTATACTATATATAAAAACAAAATCCTGAAATTTTAACTTCCCGCCCAATTTCTAAAAGATCTCTCTTCCTATAAAATATATTGATTTCTACTTTCTCATTCGTACAATAATTCTGCGTTAAAATTCTATTCTAATATTATAAAATAGTGTAATACAATCTATACTATATATAAAAACAAAATCTTGAAATTTTAACTTTCCGCCCAATTCCTAAAAGATCTCTCTTCCTATAAAATATATTGATTTCTACTTTCCAATTCGTACAATAATTCTGCGTTAAGATTCTATTCTAATATTATAAAATAGTGTAATACAATCTATACTATATATAAAAATAAAATCCTGAAATTTTAACTTCCTGCCCAATTCCTAAAAGATCTCTCTTCCTAATAAAATATATTGATTTCTACTTTTCAATTCGTACAATAATTCTGCGTTAAAATTTTATTCTAATATTATAAAATAGTGTAATACAATCTATACTATATATAAAAACAAAATCCTGAAATTTTAACTTCCCGCCCAATTCCTAAAAGATCTCTCTTCCTAATAAAATATATTTTCTGATCTGGACTGAAGACAATTTTGATTTGGGTATGTAGACCCTCAGATATCATGGGTGGATATCTTGGAGTGAAAATGCACGTGCGAGTTTTTTTTTTTTTGGTTATCAACAATGACATATGTGAATGGTGAGTTTCCTTCTTTGGATACCATAAAAGATGTATCAACACCATCCCTTTCATGCTCATCAAGTATTCTTTCGCCATGCGAGTCATCAGCAACCTTAGATATGATCCTTGGATTAAGACCAAGGCGAATTTTATCATCCGGGTTTTATCAAAGCATTGCCAGTGTTACCACCTCCTTGAACCTCAAAGCTGGTGCTCCGAATTTTATCATCCGGGTTGGGGAATGAAGCTACAGCAGCCAGGAAGTCAACACCGGCCATTCCAACACCTCAGACAATGCGATTTTTGGGGAGCGGCGGATTCCACATTTTCAGCTTGAAACTTCAATGAATTTCAAGTAGAATAACATAGTTTTTGAGGTTGTGCACCAAGTAGTTATGGTCAGAGAGAGAGAGAGAGAGAGAGAGAGAGAGATGGGAAGGATATTTGTGGCCAATATGGAAGGGAGGACTTACAGGTGCAAATTCTACATCACGCCATCTACAACTACAACTGCTATTTACCATAGGAGGGTTCGCCGACCTGCTGCCCTCTCTGCTTCGCCGGAACCAAAAACCACCGGTGAAGGCCCCAACCTCGCCGGATCTGTTGCTGCACCGCCAGATCTGCCTTACTGGTCCGTCGCCGGAAGGAGTTACTGCCTCGTATGCTCGCCGCCGTACCCACAACTCGCCGGAGAAGAACCTCGCTGCTACTCACTACCGACGGTTACTACTTAGCCACCAAGTCTCGCCATCTCGCCTCACAGGAGTCACAGCATCGCTGGTCTAAACAAGATTAGAAGAATAAGACAAAAAAAGACAGAAAAGCCCTTCTAATTCACGGTCAACAAACGGCTTCATTGACGGAGGATCAAAACTGTCCAACGACCAATAACAGTGTCTACTAAGTGGCAATTTTTATTATGGAGGATGAAAAGTGTCAATGCCTCAATAAGTCTAGGACCAAAAATGGCATTAACTCCGGAATACAATACAAGAATATTTAATTATGGTTATATTATTATTGTGCCTCACGACCATTATATACTAACAGTACTTGAAAAGAAACTAATAATAATAATAATAATAATAATAATAATAATAATAATAATAATAATAATAATAATAATAATAATAATAATATAAGTGGTAATAATAATATCTAAAAGTAATTAAGTGTTAATAATAATAGTAAGAATATTAACGTAAGAGTTGTAACATAGAATAAATTGTAATAATTAATAACTATAGTCTAGGATTTAATTTGGAATTGTCAGGAAAGATAAACGACCTCTGGTGAAATTAACTCTTAAATAATTATATATCGATTTAAATATTCTTAATATATTACAACAATTCCATTAATACTAGTTAACTATAAAAGGAAAAGTTAGGCATATATTAAAGATAAATGGTTAACTTAATCGAATACAAATGCTCGTAGCATACACACAAACAGGAAAGTAAGTGAAAAAAAAAAAAAAAAAAAAAAAAAAAAAAAGTGTGGTTCTCAATAATTAAAATTAGGGTGTGTTTGGAAACTTGGAAAATGAGTTCTGGAAATCATTTTCCAAGTTTTCATTGTTTGGATGTGCTTGGAAAATCAAGTCAACGGAAATCATTTTCCGTTGACTTTGGAAAATAGGCTTGTTTTGGAGGAAAATGACTTCCCCTTTTTTTGGGGAAGTCATTTTCCAACTTTTACACCAACATCACACCACCACCAACATCATCAACACCATACCACCACCACCTCACTACCACCATCACCACCACTACTGCCGCCGCCACCACTACTATACCACCGCAACCACCGCCACCACACCACCACCACTACCACCACCAACACCATACCACCACCACCACCACCGCTGCCACCACCACCACCACCATACCACCGCAACCATCGTCGCTGCCACCACCACCACCACCACCACCATCATACCACCGTCACCACACCACCACTGTCGCTGCCACTACCACCACCATACCACCGAAACCACCGTCGCCGCCACCACCACCACTACCGCCGCCGCCGCCACCACCACTATAACACCTCAATCACCGTCGTCGCCACCACCACCACCATACCACCGCCACCGCCACCACCACCACCATACCACCGCAACCACCGCCACCACCATACCACCGCCACCACCATACCACCGCCACCATCACACCACCGCCGCCACCACCATACCACCATCACACCACCACCACCACTACCACCACCGTCGTCGCCACTACCACCACCATACCATCGCAACCACCGTCGCCGCCACCACCACCATACCACCGCAACCACCACCACCATCACACCGCCGCCGCCGCCACCACACCACCACCACTACCATCGCCGCCGCCACCACCACCATACCACCGCCGCCACCACCATACCACCGCCGCCACCACCACCATCACACCACCACCACCATCACACCACCGACGCCGCCACCACCACGACCATACCACCGTCACCACCACCACCACCATACCACCACAACCACCGCCACCACACCATCACCACAACCACCACCACTGCTACCACCGTCATACCACCACCAGTTATTATTATTATTATTATTATTATTATTATTATTATTATTATTATTATATAACAAATAACACCACTACTACTACACCACCACCACCACCACCATAATATTTTTGATATATTATTAGTTACTTTTATTATATTTAAAATTATATTATTATACATGTTGTAATATTCTATATAAAATAATTAAAATGTTTAATTATACAATTCTACTCATTTTCCAGAAAATGAACCAAACACACAAAAACAGTTTTCCAGAACGCAACCAAACACTGGAAAGGAAAATATTTTCCGGAAAATGACTCATTTTCCAGAAAACATTTTCCAGAAGTCATTTTCCTGCTTTCCAAACGGACCCTTAATTAAGTTAAAGATATATAGTCTTGTTTTATGTTGGGAATCTAGTATATACTTATTCTCATAATTAATTAATAAAATTTAAGTACGTACATACATACATACATAGGGAAGAGATCATGTGCGTGAATAGCTTCCTTTGCGGTTGGACGCACATTAAGCATTAAACTGATGCACTTTAAATACACAATACACGCACATTAAGCACACAAACAAAACACCTTAAGAAAACAAATCACGCATCTTGGGAAGAGATCAGGTGCGTGAATAGCTTCCTTTGCGGTTGGAAGCACATTAAGCATTAAACTGATGCACTTTAAATACACAATACACGCACATTAAGCACATAAACAAAACACCTTAAGAAAACAAATCACGCATCTTAAGAACACCAACCACGCATCTTAAGCACATAACAAAGCACCTTAAGAACACAAATCACGCAGCTAAGGTTTTTTAAATGGTTCACTTTAAGTTGCACATAACTTACGCACCTTAAGCATACAAATCGTGCACCTTAAGATGAAAACAACGCACATTAAGAAGGAAACCCACGCACCTAAGTTTCAGCAACTATTCACATTAAGCACAAAGACATGCACCTTAAGCACAAAACTCACGCACCTTAAGCACAAAACTTACACACATTAAGTTTCAACAACTACTACCGTTAAGTACACAACCCACGCACCTTAAGCACAAACTCACGCACCTTATATACAAAACGCACACACATATTCACAAAAATCATGCACCTTACATTTGACCTAAATGTAAAAAATTACCAAAATACCACCACATTTTTAATTTAATTTTGATAATCTAAACGTTGATTTAAGCAAAATCAATGGTTCTCCTTTCACCGCACAACCGCACATGGCACCTTCATAATGATAAAACACTCGAGACATTTAAGTTTGTTTTCGAGTAATATTGACTCTACTATAAGGTTGCATCTGTTTTATACTTTCTCTATCAACTGCAACCTAAAGAGTCAATAACGCACCACCATAGTTTAATCTTGTGACATTCCCTCGAAGAGAGTCACAAAGATATCTCTAAGCACAAGATACTTTGTACTCGAAACCTTTAATTATATTAAAAGAAATTCATGTCTTCTCGATCAATAGATAAGATATATTTATAATCATCCATTAATGACGTGTCTGTCTAATGTCCGCCTCTACTAAATAGAGTATGAAGATCCCGAAAAACCATAACCTCAACGATGAAGACTTTTATGTTCTCTTGTCTGATTTACCTTATATATTTCTTGTCATTTTATCTTTATGCCTAGTAACAAACAATGTTAATGTCCAAAAAAAATGTTTTTTTCCAAAACTTGGACTATAATAATATAAGTGGTACTCATATTTGTCGATTATATTGATCTTTTCGTTTTCAACTGATCAATTAAAAAAAATCTAAGCTAATTTATCTTTTTGTGATCCTTTGTCGATTACATCCATTCTTAGAGAAGACATTGTTGGTGAGAAACACAAAATAAAAATAATAATCCTACAAAAAAGGATTATTATTTCTGGAAATTCTTGAGAAGAACAAACACAAGGACGAAACCTTATTTGTCGTCTCCCAAAGGTGCTAGTATAGAAGTGTTACGACCTAGGTTTCCCATGATAAAATTAAACGTACTACGGTTCTAAGCTAGTTATGAGCACTCAACCTTAGAATCCAACGAACAATAACATGGGATGAACACAGGAGGTTTAAGAAATAAGTACGAGCAGAGTTTCGAGAGAGAAAAAGAAAATTTTTTTCATTGTGCAATATCTGATCTGATGCTCAACAACTTATATATGAGTTGAAAGATTAAATAGCATTTAAATCATGACATTAAAACTGATATTAAATCAATCATGTAACCCGTGTAACAGCAGACCACCACCTGAGAATTAATTCTGTAATTCAAAATTGAAATTAATTCAAAATGAATTCCGTAACTGACAAATTAAGACTCAGAACGGTCGCTCCCCGAGTCGTACTTAAGAGACTAGAAGAGGTGCACGAGAGGTTGCGGGCCAACGAATCGCTAGCGCTTACCATTTTGGTTAGCTTGCAATTCGTTGGCCGAATCGTTATACTTTCGTATATTTTTTCAATACAGAGCCACTGAACTATTCTAGTAAGTTAACGATTGGGCCAACCTTTGTCGATTACATCCATTCTTAGAGAAGACATTGTTGGTGAAAAACACGAAATAAAAATAAAAATCCTACGCCGATTTCCCAAACAACATTCTACTCAATTTGGGATTTGATTTGCACCCCTTGCGTGCAAAAAAAGCCTCCATATTATACAATTCAATAAGCCTTAGAAAGGCCTAGTATAAATAGTGGTGCAAACCCACTTCTCAAACCAATATCGGATAAAAGTTACTTTAAAGTCTTTCCCTTTCATTTTTTTTTTAACTCGAATGGGTCTAGTTTGAGAATAAATATCTCACTCATCCATTATCCGTTTTGAGCGTATAATATATCAATCTCTTCGTCTCACTACAAAGAACCTAAATCCACTTTAATCCGACCTAGATTGAAAGTGGACCCCACTAATATTTATACCACAAAATAGCCACTTAAAATGATTGTATGCTATTTTTTGCAACAGATATGAGATGAGTCTTTGTAATCAGAAAGTGATCTGAGAATGATCTGGAAAAGATCTGAGAAGAGTCAGACAAGTGCACTGAGAGAGGTCTGAGATGAAAGGTTATTTTACACTGATAAAAGTCCGAGAGATGTAAAGTTTATTTCATCACTGTCATATTTTCCTGTGTTATCTGTAGTACACTCTTGAGAATATATCTTTAGATAAAGTTCTCAGTTACACAACTTAACAATGAAATTCTTGGCAAAGCAACCTGAAATTTTTGTATATCTTCTTGTATCTCATAGGTCTTAATCGAGTATCTATGTTGCTTGTAAAGGGGAATTAAAGACATATAGGGAAATGAGTACACGCTTGAAGATGTAAATGATCCAATTTTTTGTTCCCTTATTTTCTTTGTATTTTTTGTTGCATCTAAAAATATTACAGAATACAAGTATTTTTTCTAACAATAATATACATTTGAGTAGTAATTATGAGTTTTTTTTTTTTTTTTGTAAATCAAAGTGGTACTCATACTCCTAATGTTAAAAGTAGTTAAAGAAACTAGCTAGGTAAGATCTACTCACATTTATTTGGGCATATCGTAGCATGTCCTTGTGGTCCATTTTATCATTTTAGTAAGAGTTAATTCCATCATAAGTCTCTTAATTTTTTTAGCAATTTTAAATTTAGTTCCAAACTATTGTTTTTCTAATTTAACATCTCAAACTATTGATTTTTGGACACTTTTAGTCATTCTCATGATTTTTTTTTTAATTTTTAGTAAGGGCATTTTAGTCTCTTCATAGTTTTCTTTTGTTATTTTTTTCAGTTTCAACCAGTTTAATTGGTTTAAGAATTACTAAAAATTGATTGAAAAATATAGTTACTAAAAATCAGAGGTTACCTAAATTAAAGTTCTAAACCAATTAAATCAGTTGAAACCAGAAAAATAACAAAATAAAAATATGAAAAGACAAAAATGCCTTACTAAAAATAGAAAAAGTCATGAAAAGGACTCAAAGTGTTCAAAAAATAATAGTTTAAGATATTAAATGACAAAAATAATAGTTTGGGACTAAATTTGAAATTGCCACAAAAAACAAGGAATCTCTGGTGGAATTAACTCTTTTAATAATTTCAATAGTACCCGATGATAGTTACAAGTGGACCAAATGATTTTACCGATGATGATTAATTGAGTTAGTAAAGGTTGGTAATGTTAACCATCGTGGTGTTGACGGGAAAGTAACAAATGTGCAAGTTGATTACTTTTTAATGGGTTAAGTAACAAGCTAAGCAAGCATATTCTTTTTAATATCAAACTAAAAGATGTATTATATTTCAACTAAACGGTTAAATCGATAATGTATTACACATTTATTATTTTGTTTATATATATTATGCTCTACAAGGTGTGAAACATATATTAATTATAGATATAAAATCTGAAGATTATTTTTGGATCATCTTGAGTGATGGACGTTTGCCATTCAGTTCGAGGTCCATCAACCACTTGCAACCCCAGTCCACATGCCCTATCATCAATCATTATTGTATAGATCATGGTCCACACAAGTTGTGTGAACCATATTTTGTCTACTGTAAAATAATGTACATTTAGTACAAAAATAATGTACATTCAGTACAAAAATAATGTACATTATATTCAGGGGATGTACATTATTTTTATTATGAGTGTACATTATATTTTATAATGTACATTCAGTACAAAAATAATGTACATTTAGTATATTAAAAATGTACATTTTATTATGGTCCGCATAACATTATGTGGACCATGGTCCATACAATAATTTGCCCCCTATCATAAAAAGCTATCTAATCCGCAAATTTATTAGCTTCTCTATGGACATGTTGTATAAAACAAGACCGGTCCTGACCATCAAAGAAATAAGCTAAATAAAATATTTTTTTTTAGATCAGAGTAGCTAAATAAAATATTTTGTATGTACAATTTAACAATAATTTGATTTCAAACACCGCATAACCTTTTCCAAAAAAAAAAAAAAAAAAAAAAACCTGCATAACCTTACCAAATTGCATTTGATTATTCCATTTAGAAATACTAATCTGATCCAACACTGCATACGTGACACCACAAAAACATAATAATAAATCTCAAAACTGGGAATGCATTTTAGTAGACCTGGCAATTCGTGTATACGGGTCGTTAACGGGTCGACACGATAATGACACGAACACGATAAGGCTAAACACGAACACGACACGATAAGGTTAACGGGTTCAAATTTGTAACACGAACACGATTTGTTAGCGGGTTAAACGGGTTGACACGATAGATACGTTTTGTTAATAGATTTCGGGTCGTGTCGACACGATATGACACGAAACACATTTAAACTCACTAAACCTATTAATATATTAAAAAAACTAAAATTTAAAGTTAAGTTATATATAAAAGAAATAAAACCTACAATTCAATCCATCAAACTACAAACTAAAAAAAATATTCAATTTATAACATTCATAAAATAATAAAATAACATCCAAAAATCATAATTAAAGAAGTCCATGCTAGTTTTAGAATAAAATTGAACACAATAAAAACTCAAACTTCATATTGTTGAACATCAATAATTGGTGTATTAGTAAATTCATCCTTGGTCATGTACTCATGATCATGATATCTTTTTTAATCTCATTCATAACAATGGTTCTTAGCGGGTTCTGAACAGGTTTGTGTAAACGGGTTCGTGTTTACGGGTTAACACGATAATATTAACGGGTTAAACGGGTTCTTAATAGGTTTAACAGGTTGACCCGTTAAGACACGAAACATAACGGGTCCTTAACAGGTCAACCCGTTAACGACCTGGGACATGTTAAGGCTAAACACTAACCCGTTATTTTCGTGTCCGGTTTCGTGTCGTGTTAACGGGTCGTGTCCATAATTGCCAGGTCTGCATTTTAGTTGTTTACGACGTTGGACTTCCTCTTCTTTATTTTTTTCTTTTTTTTTTTGGTGATGAAGAAAATTACAATTACTAATGAAGAGTGTACATGAGTAAATCTCGTTCTTATGTACTAACCCGCAAATTACACTACGAAAGTTCTCGTGCCATTCTGATACGAAAATTATATTCTATCCACTCTGTCAGGGCGTTGTTGGACTTTTTTTGTTGTTCCCAAAGGTTGAATCCCCAACCCTTGCCCAGCCCGATAGAGCATCTAGGAGGATGTAAATCATGCATGATAACTCAGCTGAACAAAGAGGCTAGACCTTTGCTTACTATGAACAAGGAGCTCCCTCACTTTGAGGCCAGTGTTGCTCCCACATTTCCGCTGATGAGACTCGATCTCGAGTCATTTTTCTCAAATTTCACCTATGTGGCCAACTGAGCTTCCCATGCGGATTGTTGTTGGACTTTCTTGTCTTCATACTAGCATGTGATGAGATACGACTAATTAGCTAGCTGAGCAATTTTTTTTTAAGTGTATCTAGAGTTTTCATCATCGAATACAATGACTATGAAACAGTTACTTGAGCAATTTGATTATGGAATAATATTATACCATATCAGATAAAATAATGGATAAATTCTTGCAAAAAAAAAAAAAAGAAAAAAAAAAGTTAAAACCCCCTTAATTATAGGATCTTCGTGAGTGCATGCAATATGGTTCACGGAGTTTGATTGCTCCATTGATTTGAGTTTTGTTTTTTGTCCTTGGAATAAATGAAAAATGACATTTTATTCTAAATATTATTGACGTGACAATTGTCATATATCAAATATTAAAATACATATGATATTTAAAAAAGAAAACTTTGGGAAAATGGCACTTTTTCTTCCTGAGTTATATACTTATAGCACTTTTTTCCCCTTAATTATTTAGGTAAGCACATTAGCCCTTTCAATTATTCTAAAAGTGGTTGTTTTTCCCCTTAATATATTAAATCGACATTTATACCCTTAAAATAAACATTTTATTTATTTTACTTCTCCAACAAATTATTGCGTATACGTAGGGATGACTACGATTCGGTTCGAACTTAATCGGACACTATAGCAATCGAATTAAAAGTTTCTGGTTATGATTCAGATCTAGAACCCAATATTTGGATTTCAATTTATTAAAATTATGAATCAAAAAGATTGGATCCTGAACCGTGAACTGGCGGTTCCAGACCCGATTCGCGATTTTGAACCGTTTTTATTTTAAATTTTTATTTTTATTTTAAAAATAGTCTAAATTCAACAATAAATGTATTTTATTTTTTCAGTTCGGAACATGAACCGTCCGTTCCGGGATTTTAATAAACTCTAAATATCGAGTTTCGATTCTAAATTGTAATTGGAATATTTCGGTTTGGTTGCTATAGTGTTTATTTGGTTTGAACCAAATTATGGTCATAATTTGTTGGAGAAGAAAAATAAATAAAATATTTATTTTAAGGGTAAATATGTCATTTAACATTTTAGGGAGAAAAATAGTCACTTGAATAATTGAGGGGGAAAAGTGCTATAAGTATATAACTCAGGGGGAAAAAGTGTCATTTTCCCGAAAACTTTTATATTTATTAATTTTCGTGATGCTACTATATATATGTTAATCAGAAAAATATTGTCATGTAAAAATTTTATACAATAATTAAATACTAAAATGTTTCCAAAAAAAAAAAAAAAAAAAAAAAAAAAAAAAAAAAAAAACTAAAAAAAACTAAAAAACTAAAAACTTTTTATGTTACATCGTACAGTAAATATAATATGGTAATTATAGTACAAAATGTAGTAAGACTTAGAATAAATTGTCATACTTTATAGAGAAGATAAATTTTGATAATATATCACAATATACTAAAGTTTAACTAATTACAATATACTTTATACTTATTTGTATATCTTGTCAATAAAGACGTTTTTGAACTTGATAAATCAATTAAAACCCTAAACTATAAATTAAAATCTTATTGTCTATTAACTATTGTATATTTATATACTCTATCCGGCCATATTAATTATCTTTGATTATTTATGGGAAAAATTCGTAACTACTTCCCGAATGTACGCGCTAGCAAGGTGAAGTCTGCATTTTAATTGCAGTGGAATTGACAAAGGACCACAAAAAGAAAATTCATAAGTTGTCTACTGTTAACTGCCTCAACTCTTATAGAGAATTAAACTTGAAACCTTGTAAGCTCATTGTATATATAATAAAAAGAGTTGTAGTAGCATATTCTAATTTTACTTTTTGACTCACTTTTTATCTCTTTTTCTTTCGTTTTCTTTTTTTACCCCATCAAAATATGTCACATGATGGAAATATATACTTAGGGTATGTTTGGTTCATGGATTTACACACTAGGAATGTGAATCAAAATCATAGTTATTGTTTGGTTGACAACTTTAATTTTTAAAACACAACATGGCCGGGTTTTACCCTTCAATTAAAATTTCATTTCCTGATTAAAAAAAGGGTATCATTCCATCTTATTGGTAATCTAACTTTTAAATTTGAATTAATACTTTTAGCTTGTTGTTTGATTTTTTTTTTTTTTTCATATTGATGCTTTGAATGTCGTTATATTAGAATCGATTGTCTTTGTTAATACATGTTATATTATATAGTTTTATATTTCTTTATTTATGTGGTTTAGTTTGTGTTGACCTGAGCTCTCTATTAGTTAGGAGAGTCTCACGTTAACTTACCTTTTATCTGATTGTATTCGCGTTCAGTTACAACTAATCAAAGAATTGAATTCTCATTTGGTATCAGATAGGGTAGATCATCTTTCTCTCTCCACCTCAAACCACCACCCGTCCAACATGTCTTCGCACTCATCGGAGAGAACCGTCACAGCCAGTGGCTCCCCGTCGCCGGCGACCGGCGTCTCTCTCGCCGGAGCTCATCATCACGTCTCCATGAAGCTCAACAGCCGGAACTTCCTGTTTTGGCGTACTCAGCTTGTCCCATTCCTCCGGGGGCAAGATCTACTGGGCTATGTCGACGGATCGACGCCGTGTCCATCGCCAACAGTCGCGGATTGGCGTACATGTTATATTATATAGTTTTATAGTCTTGATTTTTTTTTTTGTACTTTCAAAACATTTATTCCTATTATAAGATCGTACAAAACCAAACATCAATATTTGTAATCATTGCAATTCCACCCTACTACCAAACATGCAAAATACTTTCATCAAAATTCATTACCATTTCTATGTATTTAATTCTCAGTCCAATTTCGATTCTGGACAAACCAAACACACCCTTGATATAATTAGTATTTTAAAGAAAAAGCAAAGGGAACTTCTATGGTGCAAATTGAACTCCATACTATACAATTATGTACATTACTCCGAATATTGATTCATTTGATTGAACTTGATATATTGGTATCAATTACCAATAATATCTGGTACAACCAATATAGTATACACAATTGTATTGTTTTGATTTGGATGATCACCATTTAGAAATTATTACTTACCTCAAGACAAATCCGTGAAACGTTTATGGAGTCATGAGATAACAAGTTGTTATTTTACTGTGAGAGATCGCTTTTTATGTAATGATAAATATTTACAATTCAACCGGTATCAAAGCGAGGGTGCTACCAAGTTGCTCTCCCATATGCGAGGTTTTGGGTTCGAGTCTCAGTGGATGCGATATTGACTATTTGTGTTTTAGTAGGTTGAGAAAGTAGTTATAAACATATATTGCATTGTAATAGAATCGGTAGTACTCGAAAAAAAAAAAAAAAAAGCCTGCTAGGGTAATTGCATTTTTATACCATGGACCAGGGTCCACCTTGCAAGGTGGACCCTGATCCTAAATTGTGAATATCTAGAATATATAAATTGTGTTTTTAAGTTTTGAGAATTTGTGAATATAATACAGTGTCATCACAAATTGTAAATTTTTAAAAAGTAAATTGTATATTTTTAGACTCGATCCACCATTGCAAGGTGGACCCGGATCCATAGAATAATTTACCGGGTAATTGTTAGAATTTTTCATCACTACCTTAAGTAATTGGTTTTTGTGTAACGATAAATAGTTAAATACTATCTAACCTATTAAATACAATCGGCGTTGATACGGATTCACATCTTACATTCTTACCATTAGAAAAATCCAAAAGTAAATAGTAATGAAAGTGAAAGATGGTGAAAAGCATGTTAGGAAACTAATAGTGTCATTAATGACAATAAATAAAACGACAAAAAAATTAAAAGAAAAAAACGTGAAGGTGGGATGGGAAGATCGGACGGAGGAGAAACAATCGCCGACACCGAAAAAAACACAGTTGAATCATTAACAGTCACACACGGATTAAGGAAATACATCAAGGTGGGACATTAGGATTATCCGAACACTGTTGGTGTCATTAGCACAAACAACAAACCCTTTATTAACGTGTGTAATTATTGCGATTTACACTTAAACTATTGCGATTTACACTTTAACGCGTTAAGGACAACTCTAACTAAATTGATTGGATAATTGATTATTGTTGTAGCCTGCGCGTAGGCGGGCCGTTCCCCGCTCCCATCCCAGGGTGTCCAGTCTGCAATCACGGTTGAAAATTATGGAATTTTCGATCACCTGAAAATGATATTAAATCAAGTCAAAAGCCTTGTTCCGACCACTTTTGGTATTCAGAAAAACTTTGATTGCTATTTCTGACCACTTTTTGCTTTCAATTTGATATAAGATCACTTTCAGGTGATCGAAAATTATTATTCCATAATTTCCGGCCGTGAATATTTGAGTGCTTGGTAACTATAAGGTTCCTAATTCCACTTGATCACTATTAAATTTCTTGATTTGAGCTAGTTTGCTATGAAGTTTACCTCCTTGTAATCTTTGTTGGCTAGGGACTAGGGTCTCAAGATGGGTTTCACCCAAAACGCACCTTAAGCAGTTGCTGCAAACTTTCCCGTAAGGTCAAATTCATACCTTATTTTTTGGTGAGGTGTTCTGAGCAAGTCGTAACTATATGAGACACTTTTAAATCCGTACCATACTCAAATTAATCCTCTTCCACACCGGCCTACCATACTCAAATTAATCCTCTTCCACACCGGACTGGCCCAATTAAAGAGTAAAGTGTTGGGCGGATTGGTTTTTCCATACGAGAAGGATTCGAACTTCCGGCCTCTCTTAAGAAAAAAGAGGGCACTACCACTCACACCAACTAAACTGGTAAAATTCATACCTTATTTATTGTTGTTTAGTAAGATTTGAGACTTATTTTAAGTTAGATTAGATTGATCGGTTAAACTATGTATTGGGACAAATAATCATGGTTAAACACGTCATTAGATATAGTTGAGCTCATAGATTTCAGACTCGTCATTTCACGCCGTCTGCTAAATGTTAATATTTCATCATTATTTTCAGTGGTGCTAAGCTCATCATTACATTTAATTCACGTGTTGCTTTCGGAAATATTTTCCCGCGTAATACTACAGGTACTCCAACAGTAAAAAAAACTATTATGATGCAATCATAAATCGGTGAAGCTTAGTTAGCACAAGTCATACTGAATAGGTAAAATTATGGTTTAATTCCACTTTAATTTCTTTGCTTGTTTAATGAGTCTCAATGAAGTTTTTTTGTCATTAAAGACTTACAGCATGTTTGCTTCACGAAATAAATTTTGAGATAATAGGAATGTTATTCCATAAGGAATGGAATAGGCAAGAAATAGAATAGAAATTGTATTTTATTGTTTGGTTCGCGAAAGGAATAGACTTTAAGAATTATATTACAGTGTTTAATTTGGTTGATTTAAAGAATAGAAATGAAATATGTTTTAAAAGACATAAATACCCTTATAAAATATGTGATGGTGGCAATGGCGGTGGCGGTGGCGGCGGTGGCGGTGGCGATGGCGGCGGTGGCGGTGGGGCGATGGTGACGGCGACGGTGACGATGGTAGTGGTGGTGGTGGTGGCGGCGGCAGTGAAATTTAATTGGGGAGTAAAATAAGAAATAGAAACTTTAGCCTATTCCTGAGAACTTAGGAATAGCCTAATATCAGGGAGGAATCTCTATTCCCCTTGCAAGGGAATTAGATCATTCCCGGGAACATTGTTCCTGGAAATACAAGTGATTACCAAATAGAGGAATATGTCTATTACTGGGAATGTTATGACATTTCAGGCCTATTCTGTGAACCAAACAGCCCATTAATTACACTATTTGGTTCACTTACGAGTTTATTTGACTTTTTTTCTTTTAAAAAAATATTACCCTAAATTAACTAAATAATGAAGTGATCGAAACTCGAACTCTCGACGAAGATATACTGGTGATTTGACTAATTTCATAAGCTCAACAGCAAGGCACTCGTGAGAAATGGGAAAACTAAAAAGATAGGTGAGCAGATGATGTTGTGGAATCGTATCCACTCTGCAAGGTGGACACGGTTCTGTATTCATAATTACTGAACTATATGTTTATAATTATAAAGTTATATATTCATAATTTTTAAACTTCATATTCATAATTATTAAACTCTATATTCACAATTACATAACTCTATGTTCATAATTATTAAATTATATGTTCATAATTATAAAGCTATATATTCATAATTTTTGAACTTCATATTCACAATTATTGAATCTTTATACTCATAATTACAGAAATATATATTCATAATTATGTTCACAACTCTATGTTCATAATTATAAAAATATATATTCATAATTTGTGAACTATATATTCATAATTATGAACAGTTTTGAAACCGTATCTACCATCGTAACATAATTTGCCGTTTAAGTCTTGAGTGGCATGACAAGTTTTGGGCTTAGCAGCTAGAATCAGTCAAGCAAGCAATTATATGGATGGTGTTCCATACCCCAGTTTACATGACTAAGTAATAATACTTTTTTATTATTATGGTGTTATTAGTCTCCAACTAATTATAATTAACACTCTCATCAAACCTGTTCATCAAATTTTAATTAGTTAAATGTCCATCTGATATTCGGGTCCGCCGTATCTTTAGAGAATCCACAATAGCGAATTTTAAGAGGGTTTAAGGAGGCTTAAGCTTAATTATGTGGAAGAGAGAGGAAGAGGATAGATAAAAAAAAAAAAATAATAATAATAATAATAATAATAATAATAAATAAATAAATAAAGTTACAGGAGAGACTGGTTTTTGTCTTCTATTGTGGGACCCGCGCAAATAATAATAATAATAATAATAATAATAATATTAGGACTATGTGGTCTAATGGTACCCGGGTTAGACTTCCATTTGGAAGGTTGTAAGTTTGAGTCTCAGTGGAGGCGTTACTAACTCTTTGTGTTTCAGTAGATTGAGAGGCGTTACTAACTCTTTGTGTTTCAGTAGATTGAGAAAGTATATGAACAGATCAAAGTTGGTGCGCGTTAAGCTGTCAAACACGGAAAAAATTTACATGTGATCCATCATCCCCTAAGCAAGGATACTCAAGGTATCATTACGGGGCAAATTGTAGAATCAAGCACTTATCACTACGTCAAAAGTTATAACTAGTAGTAAAGACACAACAAACTTTATTTTCTTATACTTGTGTAGCAAGTTTTGGCTCCCCAGAGGACAACATGCTCTCGGTGGGATTCAAAACCCGTGACGTTTGTTTTGATACCCAAAAGTTATAGCTAGTAACAAAAGCGCAACTTTATTTCTTTATACTTGTGTAATAGTCAACATCATGCATGGTCTGATGGTAGGATACTGAAATCAACTCTTCGAGCTACAACCCAATACAAACAGTGCTGAGGGCTGAGGAGTGCTAAATTCTTGGCCCGAGTGGTTTTGGGGATTCTCCCCTCCATTCCAATTTTTATTGTATGCAAATTAAATTCCCCATATATCAGGAATAGTGTTTCCAAGAAAGTTGAAAGTTTATGTTGGATGATGTTCAATGATTCAGTTTATGCGTGTCTGGTGGGAACGAAGAACGGCCAAAAACGTAAAACAGCAAACACACAAAAAGTTTTACGGCACAGTTAAATTTCAATTCAATGACTAAAGTGGATTTCAAAAATGGGTCACCCTGCCGAGTAGTTGAAACATGATTTTTTATATAAAAAAAAATTATGAGTTTGATTATTGTCAACACTCTCTTACGAGTATGAATTCTATACCTCATCGTTTTGATCCAAGATCCACAATGCTATGTAAACCCTGGTCCATAATATAAATTTTCGTAAAAATTAAGTCGCATATTATCGGAAAATCATCATATAAATAGAAAAGGAATTCGAACCCCCTCTCATATAAAAAAATCAATTTGACCAGCACTTTGCCCCTTAATTTTGTCTTGTATGAACTTAAATGTGTCTCTTACTGTTATGGTCTCAAGACACCTCGTGGTCTGACAAAAAATAGAAAAGGAATAACCCAAAATATAAGAATCCAGTAAAAGCCCGACCCAAAGGAATTACATATTACGCTTAACGCTTGCTAGATTTCGGGCTTCGGTTTATTGGGTTTGGATTTGGACTGTCTTAATGATGTTATTTGGCCCATATTTCCAACTAATAACAACCTTAGAAGGTGTTGGGCGGTTATGAACGCCTGGGTTTTCGCGGCACCTCCAGTCTCCTCTTTTCCTTTCTGATTCTTTCCAACTAAGAAGAAGAAGAAAAAAGAAAACATAGAACTAGTCAAAAAACAAAAGAGGAAAAGAAAACATCATATCTCTCAATCTCTCTGTTTTCCCATGCGTGTTTGAGGTAAGAAATTTCTCAAAATTCACTAATTATTGTTCTGGTAAACAAGAATGGATGTTGGGGAAGATTCCCATTTCCATCTGTTCTTGAAATTTGATGTTTTTTTCCTTAAAAAACAGTTTTTTTTTTTTTTTTTTTTTTTTTTTTTTAAATGTGGGTTGTGACTTAACCCTTTAATGCAGTATCAGTTCTTCATTGATGCATTGATTCATACATGTTGCATCATTGTTTCCTGCATTGGTTTTGAATAATTCATCTTAGAAATGTGGATTAGAGACAAGAAATGCATATCTGTATCTTAGTATCTATATCTGTAATTTTATATAAGGGTGTAAGCGAACAGAGTTTTCGGTACACTACTCGTGTACATGTTTTATAAAATAAACGAACAGAATTTGAACATTTTTAGGCTCGTTTGCTAATAGCTCGTGAAGAAGCCGGCTTATTGTTTGTTTAATAATGTTCAGGAACATGCACGTTTAGTGTTAGTTTAAAAATGTTCACGAACAGAATCTTTTTAATATTAGATGTTACTTTTAGACTTGTTTGTAGTTGTTATGTTGTTTATTGTTTGGTTATTGTTCGTGAACCTAAACTATTTCCCTAAATTATGATTATGAATATGTACATATGTACATATGTTTGTTTGTTTGTTCGTTTGTTTAGTTGTTCACAAACACAGTTAATTGACCAAACAAACAAACATGTTAGCAAACTGTTCACGAACTTTAATGAACGATTAATAAATGAACACGAAACCCGGGGGTGGTAGCTCAGATGGTAAATGCTCTTTGTGGGGGAGAATTTCGGAGCAACCCGGATTCGATTCCCCCTGGGCCAGTTCCCAATCTCTCTGAGAGAAAAAAAAAAAAAAAAAAAAAAACACGAACAATATTTTCAAAAATCTTAACAAACGAACATGAACAAGCTATGCTGATTCGTGTTCAGTTCGTTTATGCTACTCTAAAAATTAAGGTTTTGTAGGAGGATTCTGGGAGGAGTGTTGGAAGCCTGCATTTCTGGTTCTTGCTGAGAGGTTACTTTTGACTAAAACAATGTTTGGGTTTGGGAAGAAACCTCCTGCTTCTGCAAGTGCAAGCCCTATGCAGTCTGCAGATGAACCTCCAGCTGCAAGGAGGACATCTTCTGAGCCAAATCTCAACTTTGATGACATGTCTGTGCAAGAGCTGGAGAATTATGCGGTGAACCAGGCTGAGGAGACCACGAAAAGCGTCAACAACTGCCTCAGGATCGCGGAGGACATTAGACAGGACGGGGCGAAGACCCTCGAGACGTTGCACAAGCAGGGGGAGCAGATTCATAGGACTCATGAGATGGCTGTTGAGATGGACAAAGATTTGAGCAAGGTTTGCCTGTTGTTAAAGTGTTACTGCATTTTTGCTGCAATGTGAATTCAGATATGGCTTGATGATCAATCTTTTTGATAAATATATATGATGCAATCCTTAATGTGGAGCTAAAAATAATAATACAGGATCAATTGCATTTCACTTTCATGGCTTTGGTATCATGTAATTCCATGGCTGTTTCTCAATGTAGCATGACTTCTTTTTTAGTTTTGGGTGATGAGGGAAACCTGCAGCCAATATTTGAGAGTGTGTATTGGGTAAACCCTGCCTTGTGACTCTAGCCGGCAAAGAACCTCCACAAAGAGTGAACCAGCTTAGGTTGCTTATAACTAACCGGCTCAAACCAATAGGCCGCTCCCGTAATTCCATGGTTGTTTCTGAATGTAGCATGACTTCTTTTTTTGTTGGGTGATGAAAGAAACTGATACAAGTGTTGCTGCAGTTATTGTTATTATTATTATTGTAGTAGTGGGATGACCACTTCCTAGTTATTGTAGTAGTAGTAGTGGGATGACCACTTCCTAGGTAGTTAGAGCATTTAAGGTAGTGGGTAGTTTTTATCTTCTATAAATAGATGCCTAGGTATTTGAAGAAGGAACATCTGGGGAATTTGGAATTTGGCTTCCTATTAAATGGAAGATTGGGGGAGAAGAAGCACTCCGTAAAAACGCTTCATTTGGGGAGAAGAAGCACTCCAGAAAAGCTTCGTTTTTATTCCTAAGTTTCTAAGCCTATGACGCGATCCTAGATATCTTGGCCTATAACAGAAACCCACAGCCACCATCCGAGAGTGTATATTAGGTAAAGGTGGCCAAACCCTAGGCCAGAGCCGGGCCCGGACCAGGCTTGGGCCCTAGTTAGCATTAGCTCGGGCTGGCCCATATATTCAAGGCCAGTCACGGGCTAAACCCAAAATTTTTAAAATATATAAATTTTTATAAATTGATGTATTTTGTTGAAATGAGATTTAAACCCTTAACCTCCTAGTTACCAATTTAAGTTAGGGGCTCAGGCCGGTCCCGTGCCGGGCCTCGGGTTTATTTTTAAATGACCTGAACCGGCCCTACAAGCCGTTTCCGGTTCATGCTAAGTCTGGCCCAGGCCCACTTTTTTGGGCCGATTCAAGGTTAGTTTGACCATGAATCGGCTCGTGGCCACCTCTAATATTAGGTAAATCCGTCCTTGTAACCCTAGTTTGCAAAGGGCCACAGGGGGTAAACCAACCTAGGTTGTGCATAGCTGATCAGCTCAAACCAATAAAGCCAATATGCAACTATCATTGGAAGTTGAACTTGTAACCTTGTTGTTACCAAGCCAACAGCCTGACCAACATGACTTCTCGTTAGTTGAACTCGAGTGAAACCTTGATATTACAATGGCATTATTGTTAATGGTGGATGAAGTTGTACATTTGCAGGGGGAGAAGTTATTGAATAACCTTGGGGGAATGTTTTCCATGCCATGGAAGCCAAAAAAGACTAAGGAAATCACAGGGCCTAAGACTTCAAAAGGTTTTATTACATTCTGCATTTTGGCATCTCAGAAGATATGTAATTTCATGGTAAAGTTGCTTATCTTGGCTGCTTCTCAGATGATAATAACCACAAAGGAAAGAAAGGTACTAAAGAGCAAAGGGAGAAGTTGGGACTCAATACCAAGGGGAAATCGGCACCGACCACGCCTCCTAATGAACCGCAGAATGCTATGCAGAAAGTCGAGGTGCGTTTTTCTGTTACATCATGTAATCGTCGTGTTTCTGTTGTCGTTCGGTTGTCTTGGTAACCCGTACGAATATGGTTTTGTCTCATCCTCGTGCCCCGGTACTTGTATGAATAATATGGTTTTGCCTCATCCCTGTGCCCCGGAAACTCGTATGAATATGGTTTTGTCTCATTCCCGTGCCCCGGTAACTCGTATGAATATGGTTTTGTCTCATTCCCGTGCCCCGGTAACTTTTACGAATATGGTTTTGTCTCATCCCGTGCCCCGGTTTCGTGGGATCAATCAGATGGAGAAGGCAAAGCAGGACGATGCACTCGATGATCTTAGTGACATATTGGGTGATTTGAAGGGAATGGCTACTGATATGGGAACGGAACTTGACAAGTTAGTATTCTCATCTTTCATTCTAACTTTTTCCTAAACTAGAAAATGACGGGTTTAGTCAACCCGAGATACTAAGCCGGGAAATTTCCTCGTTAACCACCTCCCCGCTTTAATCCAGGCAAAACAAAGCTCTAGACAATCTCGACACGGATATAGACGAACTGAATTCGCGTGTCAAAGGCGCCAATCAACGCGCTCGCCATCTCCTCGCAAAGTAAAGCGGACGCGGATCGAGCTCTATCATCGCCATATCCGCTTTCCTGCACACCCGAAACCTCTACATACATATATACATACATACATCCACTAACTCACTGCATTCCTTTAGCCTTTCTAAGCTAGTTTTTGTCTTCTTGTATTTCAAAAGTTCGGTTCCCATTTTTAGATTTTGTTGTATCTATTGCTTGTATATCATGAATTGATTGTTTAGCCTCAATAAAATGAGGATAACAAAAACAAAACACTCTTTCTAATACCTTAAGTAACACTCCCTATTTCCCATGTTTTAATGTGTTTTGTTGTAATTAATGTTTATGAAACTTTGAATATTAGCCAAAGGCCCAAGATTTAGCTGTGATTAATATTTGATTAGCAATAATTACGTTTGACAAATTTGATGTTGTTCAATGTTCATTGTCCCACAGCTTTAACTACAAGTCCTTTTAAGACATTAATATAAGTCTCTGTCTGTGATATAGATATATCATATATGCAGTTACAGCATAAATGCCAGAAATATATATGTGTGAGAAATTAAACTCTGCAAGCCTTGTGCGTGATGCATTTGATGAGATGCTTGCATACTTGTACTTCTCAAAGCTATAAATAACCTCACATTTTCCCCTATATTTTTCAATAACCCTTACCGTTGATCTACTCAGATAGCCACACTTAAAAGAGGAACATGTTCTCATTTGATTCTATCCCTATCTACTATCTACTATACTAATAAGAACCCAAAAGAGTTAGGCCTATAATGGATAGAAAAAATGGCGGTCAAATTTTTTAATCAAATGAATGGCTCAGATTGATCAGATTTTAATTTTTCATTGAAATTTACTAATTTATCCTTAATGAATATGATTATCCGTTAAATATTATCTTTTCCGTTAATTTCTATTAGTTCACCGTTAACTTACTCATTGATTTGAATAAGAAAGGTCTTAGGTTCGAACCCCATTCCAATCAAAGTTGGCATAATTAGTACTCTATTTTACTCTGATTAAATTAAATAATAATTTAGTAGCTACAACAAAAAATAATACATATGCATTTCTTTAGTTTAGAATTATGTGTCTATAATGTCTTTATTCAAAAAAAAATTATTCATTATCAATAAATTAAATAAGAGAAATAATTTCATTACTTATATTGTCTTTATTTTTCTCCAATATAAAAATTCTTTACATTCAAAATTCAAATTCATCAATTGATTATATTCGCTACATTATCCCTACAATGTCTTTATTAAAAAAACTATTCATTATCAATAAATTAATTAAGAGAAATAATTTCATTAGTATATTGTCTTTATTTTTCTCCAATGTCGGTCAAATTTTTTAATCAAATGAATGGCTCAGATTGATCAGATTTTAATTTTTCATTGAAATTTACTAATTTATCCTTAATGAATATGATTATCCGTTAAATATTATCTTTTCCGTTAATTTCTATTAGTTCACCGTTAACTTACTCATTGATTTCAATAAGAAAGGTCTTAAGTTCGAACCCCATTCCAATCAAAGTTGGCATAATTAGTACTCTATTTTACTCTTATTAAATTAAATAATAATTTAGTAGCTACAACAAAAAATAATACATATGCATTTCTTTAGTTCAGAATTATGTGTCTATAATGTCTTTATTCAAAAAAAAATTATTCATTATCAATAAATTAAATAAGAGAAATAATTTCATTACTTATATTGTCTTTATTTTTCTCCAATATAAAAATTCTTTACATTCAAAATTCAAATTCATCAATTGATTATATTCGCTACATTATCCCTACAATGTCTTTATTAAAAAAACTATTCATTATCAATAAATTAATTAAGAGAAATAATTTCATTAGTATATTGTCTTTATTTTTCTCCAATGTAAAAATTCTTTATATTCAAATTCATCAATTGATTATATTCACTACATTGTCTATTTTTTTGTGCATTATTTGTTAATTAAATATCAAAGTTATAATACAAAATAATGCTATATATTTATTTACCAAGTATTTTATTAATACCATGAAAAAATTTAAAAAAATTTAAATTAATAAAGCCAATCATATTAACTACTTGAGGGATTTATTGACAAGAGAGAGTATTCAAAATTTCAAATCAGACAACAAATTGAAGTGAGAAACTACCTCGTAATGTCCTTGTTTGACAATCAGCAGTTAGCAGTTAGCGTTAACGGATTATATTAGTGTATTTGACCAGCGAATTATATCAACGGTTGGTAAAAAGATATTTGAAAAAATTAACTTTTAAAATTAGCATTTAAAATGACCTAAGGGTATACATTTAATAATAATAATAATAATAATAATAATAATAATAATAATAATAAATTTTTTTTTAAAAAATATAGATGTGTTTTGGAGAAATCATTCTAAAAATCGCTAAGTGAAAATATTGGAAATTGCACTGTTTGTATTTTCAGTGGTTTGGAACAAATTGTTGCTTCAAACTGTTGAATAATTAAAACACTTTCTTTAACATTTTGATCTTTGGGTTACATCATATTTTTCAATCGTCCAATATCTTTGGGTTACATTATAATTAAAATTTTTAAATTTTTACTACATCTAAATTCCTTAAATTAGGAATTTCTTTATCCATAATAATTTATTAAACAATAATGGTTGAACTAAATGAACACTGAGCAAAACACATAAAGGACTGGTACCGTTGAGTCATTCATTGATCTTGTATATATGCGCATTCATTAAATATATTAGAACCCTTTGCAACAAAAATACTTGATTACTATTTAAAAAAAAGTTTAGTAATAATTATAATGAATCTCCTATATTACATTGTATTCATATACTATGAATTACATATTTAAATAAACAAATTAGACATTAAATTACTTATGCTGAACTTCTCATATATAATCTTGCATTGATATACTTTCAAATATTTATTTAATTATAAACATTGGATAGAAAAAATGACCGTCAAATTATTAAATCAAATGAATAGTTCAGATTGTTCAGATTTTTATTTTTCCTTGAGATTTTCTAATTTATCCTTAATTATATGATTATTCAATCCGTTAACTTTTCCATTAAGTACCGTTAATTCAGCGTTAGTCTAATTCTAATATTAAAGTCTAATATAGAATTATAACTACAACATTAATCTAATTCTAATATTCAAGTCTTAATAGAACTCTAACCACAAATCCGGCAAATTATGCTTTGAGCATGTGCCCACCTTGCAAGGTGGGCACGGTTCCATATTCATAATTTCTATACTGTAGATTCATAATTTCTATACTGTAGATTCATAAAATTTATACTTTAGATTCTAATTGTTGAACTCTGTTTTCACAAGTTAGAGAACTATATGTTCATAATTGATAACTATACAGTTTAGAAATTATGAATTTAAAGTACAGAAATTATGAATCTACAGTGCAGATATTATAAATCTGCAGTATAGAAATTATGAATCTACTGTATAGAAATTACGAATTTACGGTTTAGAAATTATGAATCTAAAGTATAGAAATTATGGATCTACAGTATAGAAATTATGGATATGGAACCGTGCCCACCTTGCAAGCTGGGCACGTGCTCACAGCATAACGCTCCTAATGCCGGAATCTCCTCAAACAATATTAGTATATATTTAATATTTTATGCTTTAATTTTTATTTGCTCTCCCTTATATCCCGTATTTGGTTTCAATCATACCCATACAATTATTTTATTGACAATTATAATCAATCTTGACTATATTATCTTGCATTTGTAAACTTAGAATTACCAATTTAAATATGCAAATTCAATATTCAATTATCTATGCATGAACATTTCCAATATAATCTTGCCTTGACATACTTTAAAATATATTTAAGAAAAACATTGGGCATTATCCCAATCGCGCAATGCGCGTAAAAAACTAGTATATATAGAATCAGGTATAAATGAGAATTACTCTCGGATTGTAATTTTTTTTTAAAAATGACATTTCTGTAATTACACTTGCGCATTTGAAATGCTTAATTGTACATTTGGAAATACTTACAAATTATACAACAATAGTTATAAAACTGTTACCAAGTATTTTTTTCCTTTTCAGCCCTTCATCATCTCCGATGGACGGATTGGAGCTATATATATATATATATATATATATATATATATATATATATTGCTTTCAATGGTTCTCTGAGTATAGTATTACCAGTTATGGTCCCAAAGTTTTAAACTGACCAGAGATAATCCTCCAAGTTTCAAAAAGTGACCTCTCGTAGTTCTCCCTTAGTCAAACGGATAGTTATGCTGTGGGCTCGTGCCTAGCGTGCATCATGGGCACGGTAACGGTGCCGTCAGGCACCGTTATCTTCCCTTTTTTTTTTTAAAAAAAAAAAAAAAATTAATTTCAGACCGCTTCGTTATAGGAGCATATATTCACAGCTTTGTGTTCATAATTTCATAACTGTACATTCATAATTCCATAATTGTACATTCATAATTCTATAACTGTACATTCATAATTCCGTAACTGTACATTCATAATTCAATAACTGTAAATTCATAATTTTCGAAGCTCTATGTTCATAATTGTAAGTTCATAATGTCAGAGTTCTATGTTCATAATTTCATAACTGTACATTCATAATTCCATAACTGTACATTCATAATTCCATACCGAACATTCATAATTTTCGAAGCTCTATGTTCATAATTGTAAGTTCATAATTCCATAACTATACATTCATAATTCTATAACTGTACATTCATAATGTCATAACTGTATATTCATAATTTCATAACGAATATGCCGTTAACGCCGTTAACGGCGTTTCGAACAAATTTTTTTTTTTAATTAAAACAGCGTCGTTTTCACGGAAAACGACGCCGTTTTAGCGCCGTGCGCACGTACACATAGCATAATTTGCCTAGTCAAACCGTGAATTAGGTATTAAAATGGAGGGCAAACCCGTCTTTTTAGAATCTCGTCCTTTTTTCTCTGTAATTTTAGTCGTTTTTCCTCATGGGACGAGTCACCGTTCACCGGAAGTTCATTGAGCACCCATCGTCTTAATTAAAAATTGAGAAAAAATAATTGAAATAACGAAAAAAAAAAAAAAAGAAACAATAATCAAAAAGTTGATTTTACCCTCCATTTTAATGCCTAATTCACGGTTTGACTAATGAAATAGCACGGGAGGTCACTTTTTTAAACTCAAAGGATTGTATGGTCAATTTAAAACTTTCAGACGTATTAATTTTATATATATATATATTTTGAATTAGATATTAATTTTTTATATATATACGCATTGAGAGGGAAAGAAAGAGAGAGAGAGAGCCTCCAAATTTTAGAATTATCACATTTCAATCTCTCTCATTTTTTTCCTATCTGTTTCAAGTTTCAACTCAGAAAACCGCCATGAAAATCTTGCTTTCATCATCTTCTTCTCTTTCTGCAAGAACGGTGTTTGAGTATCATTTTCCTGTGATGATATTCTTTCTCCTCTTCGTATCCACTTCATCGTCACCTCAACTTCACACCCAGAAGCTATCCCCGAGCGCCTATTATCATCATCAGAAGAATTTCCACCATTCTTGTAGCAGTTTCAAGACTGGGACTTCTGCTGCTATCTGCTACCAGCTTCAGAGAATCCGCCACTGCCCGCCGTTCCAGCCGCCGCCGGCAACGCCGTCGGCGGCGGCGGCGGCGGAGATTGATCCGAGATACGGCGTCGAGAAACGACTGGTCCCCTCCGGTCCCAACCCTCTTCACAACTGAAAAAAAACAACAAAAAAAGTCTCAGTATTTGCAGAATTTTCAGAGAAACCATCTTTCTGCTTCTTGATCATCACTTTCTTTTCAATTTCTTGGGGAATTTTTTCAAGAATTTAGGATTTTTGGATACCCTTTGGTTCATTTTCTTGGATAAAGCCAATTCTCAGAATACCCTCAAACTCTTGAATGCCACTTTCCATTGAAGATTGATTCTGTTCTGTTCTGTCTGTCAGTATACTTCTTGGTTTGTAGTGCTACAAAAACTGCAGTTTCTTTTCATTGTCAGAGACCTTCAGATCATTTCCATGGCTGTTTCAAGCTCTGAGAGTTCTTGATTTGGTGGCAGAAAAAAAAGAGGAAAAACACTTCTTCTTTTTTCTGGTTTTCTGTTTCTTTCATGTTTTGAATCTTTGAGATATGATCAAGAGAAGTCCATGAAGCCATTAAAGTGTTGGAGCTGTTTCAGATGGGGAGGTGACCAATTCAATTCAATGGATAAGTAGAACAGTGTTTTTCATTACATAAATGTAGTCATGTATAGTTGTGTGGCATGTAATATGGTATGTATCACATATAATATTGGAGATAATTGGAGTTTCCCATTTTGCCCTTGGATAGTCTAGTCTAGCAAGCTATGTTGTGGCATGCAAAAAGGAAGAAAGTACATAAATGAATGTATGTGTAATGAATTCAGTGAGAACATAGTCATGGAGCTCATGAGATTCCTAGCTTCTGCATTTATGGAAGTCACATCACCTTAGTTTGAATTTTAAATGATGGTCAATTTTGTAATTTTACCCTTTTGTTAAAGATAAATATAAATTACTTCGTATATATATTCTAATAAATATTTTCTACTGAACCGAGGTCTTGAGTTCAAACTCTTAAAATTCAGCTACCATAAACCCCATGAGAGAGTGTATAATCACACTTTGGGTCCTATATGATAGTGTAGCTAGGGTTTTAGTGTACCATAACTGAAAAATATGTGATTTGACAAAAAAAAAAAAAAAAAAATCTTATCATAATAAATATCATTGGCAATTTAATTTTTTAGACGAAATATAATAATCAAATAAAAAGAGATACTCAAAGTTTACTTTTTATATAAAATAATATGTGTATATCTTCATTACAAACATACCGAATTTTATTAAATTTTAAGATTGATAAAGAGGGGGGGGTTTTGGAGTGCCATGGGTTGGATAGTTATACCATGGATTAGGGTTTGCAAGGTGGACTCAGGTCCAAAATACAAAATTTATATATTGAATGTTCATAATTTATATAATATTAAATTTCACAATTTATCTTTTACAAAATTGTGTAGATTGTATATTTTGGACTTGAGTTCACCTTGTAAGGTGGATCCGAGTCAGCGAAATAATTTGTCCCATGGGTTGGATTAGCTTTAATGCCAAGTTCTCGGCAATTTTTCAACAACTGTTATATCATACACCAGGAAAAATTTTCATGTTCCGTATGTACATAATTGTATAATAGAATACATATAAACTCCTAACGTAATACACATAATCTTAACATAATACATAATATATATAAACTTTTAACATAATACACATTAACTCTTAACATAATACACATAAACTCTTAGGGTGCACGATATAATTTGCCTTTTTCAAGGTCTCCTTCTTTATTAGAATATATATGGGCTATCATATTGTTGAATTTGAAAATGATCCGTTAATTTCCTTGCAAAAAATTAAAGGTGTGGATTTTGCAAGCCTTCATCAAGGATTGATTAGTGCTATTTGGAAGTAATTGTTGGAGAGGAAGTGAGTTTGTCATGTTAAATATATATACGTTCATAGATTGGATAGCAGCTTTGTTGAATTACTAGCTAGCTAGCTCGGTTTGGTTATATCATTATATATATGTATGGTGTGCCTCGGGGGTCTTCATTGTGCTATTTTCACTGATTTTATAAGTGTTGTCTTGTCACATTATTTTATATAAAAGCATTTTAATTTCTCAGGCATACAAACAAAGACGAACCTTCTCCATAAAAGTTTATTTTGTTGTTTATAAAATAAGATTATGGATCTAGGTTGAATATTAAAAAAAAAAAAAAAAAAACAACAAATAAACAAAAGTTGAAGGCATTGAAGAAAGAGTTAATTACCAAAATGGTCCTTTGACTATAGAGAAATTACCAATTTGGTCCTTAACTATTTTTTGTAATCAATTAAATCCCTCAATTTTAAAAATTTTAACCAATTTGGTCCTCCGTTAATTTGACCGTTAGTCAACCGTTAACTTGGGACCAAATTGGTAATTTCGTTATAGTCAAGGGACCATTTTGGTAATTAACTTTAGGGGTGGACAATTCGATTTAGTTTTCTCGAATCGAACCGAACCGAACTAGTTTGGTTCGGTAATATACTGAACAATCGAACGATATTGGATTCTTGTATACCGAACGGTTCGATAAAAAACTGATCCGAATTGTTCGGTAAAAAATTGAACTGAACCGAATACCGTTTGATTTTTTTAAAAAAAATATAATAATAATAATAATAATAATAATAATAATAAATAATAATAATAATAATAAATAAATAAAAAGCAAATCCAAGTCCCTTGCTCGGCCGTTCAGCTCATATTCTCACGGGTATCTCTCGTAAATGTTTTATTTGATTTCTTTATGGTTTGTTATCAAAAATTATGTGTTATGGTGTTTACATAGTCCATATCCAAAGTCTATTATATAACAAAATAGCAATCCAAAGTTCAAACGGTATTCGGTTCGGTTCGGTTTTTACCGAACAATTCAGTTCGGTTCGAGTTTTTACCGAACTATTCGGTATACAAGATTCTATTACCGTTCGATTGTTCAGTATATTACCGAATCTAACTAGTTTGGTACGGTACGGTTCGAGAAAACTGAACCGAATTACCGACCCTTAAAGTTAATTACCAAAATGGTCCCTTGACTATAACGAATTACCAATTTCGTCCCAAGTTAACGGTTGACTAACGGTCAAACAAACGGAGGACCAAATTGGTTAAGATTTTTAAAGTTGAGGGACTTAATTGGTCAAAAAGAATAGTCAAGGACTAAATTGGTAATTTCGCTATAGTTAAGGGACCATTTCGGTAATTAACTCTTGAAGAAATTTAGAGAAATATTTTTGGAAAAAGGGGTCAAATTGACTCCCTAAAGTTTCATTCAAGTCCCTTAAACCAGTAAAATTGTTTAATTAATTAAGTTCAAATTGACTTGTTTACCAAGTTAAATCTATACAGTGTTAACACGTGTCTTTTTTATTTTATTTTTTAAACAATTTTTTTTATTTATTAAAAATTATAAATATTGACAAATATAATCCTACACAATAATAATAATATAATAATAATAAGAGTAATTAATAATGTGTGGTGAGAGCAAAATTGTTATACTAGTTTTCCATGAAAAAAACAAAATACCTAGGATGAGTTAGGAAAAAGTTTTCCTCATTCTTGAAGAAACAAACATAAAACACAATTTTTCTCCACTTTTAAAAAAATAGTTTTCAACCAAGTGGCTTGTAGTCCACTGGTATCGGTTTGCTCCCTTAGGTGGGGGGTGATGGGTTCGAACCTCAGTTGAGACAAAGTAGTGTGTATATGGGGGGTATCCCCCTTCTTTATAAAAAAAAAAATATATTTTTCATGAAAAATAATTTCCATTCAACCAAACACTCCCTTAGTGAAATACTTAAATTTCGAATACTTTTTCGGATTTTCTATATATATATATATATATATATATATATATATTTTGATGGCCATTCAAAATTTAAAAATTTTATGTGAAGAAAGACGAAAATATATATAAATAGATAAAAGGGGAGGGAAAAGGGAAGGAGAAGCAGCAATTTTGTTTTAAAATATTGTTTATTGTTTTTGTTCATTTTTTTTGCCGTCAATAATAGTTACAAATTGTTTATTGTTAATTGTTATGCTTAAAGTAGACAAATTTCTCGTGCGACATTTGATTCTGTTTGTTAAATTATTGAATCATCGTAATTTATATTTTTTTTAATGTTTTGTTGGGTCAGAATGTGGGACCCTTGGGGTTGAAGATTCAATCTTTTGAGAGAAGTGATTTTTAAACTTCTTAAATGGTATGTAGATCACTTTTCGATGGCAGAAAATTTCGAACTGTGGTCATATATGTTTGTTTCTCCCCTTTTGAGTGAAGAATTGAAGATAATGTTGGTTTATCTTTTATTGTTACAAGATTAGATTATATATATGAGTAAATACCGGCAGAGGTCCTCCGACTTTGGTGGCACTGCCACTTTTAGTCCTCAACTTTTAAATCAACCACTTTTAGTCCTCTTGCTTTTTGTTTCTAGCCATCTATGGTCCTTTCGTTAAACTTGATCATCTAATTCCGTTTTCTAAAAGATAATTCAGTCCTTTCATAATTAATTTATTAATTATTATGTTTAATTTCCTAGCAGAATAGTCAAACAATGGTTTCCCAGCTATGAAGGTGTACAAAACCAGCTCGTGAATCAAAATGGCGTACAAAAGCTGGTACGAAGGTTGTGCCAAAACGACGTCGGGATATCTCGGTATGACTCGACCAACATAATAATTAATAAATTAATTATGAAAGGACTGAATTATCCTTGAGAAAACGACATTAGACGGTCAAGTTTAACGGAAGGACCATAGATGGCTAGAAATAAAAAGTAAGAGGACTAAGAGTGGTTGATTTAAAAGTTGAGGACTAAAAGTGGCAGTGCCACTAAAGTCAGAGGACCTTTGCTGATATTTACTCTTATATATATTCTTAAGATCCGCCTGTTTGGTTAATGGAATAAATTTGGAGGGGATAGGAATATAATGTTATTTCATGGTGAATGAAATAGGTAAGGAATAGAATATGAATTGTATTATGTTGTTTGGTTCGCTTAAGAAATAGATTTTAGGAATTGTATTCCAACGTTTGATAGGTTAAGGAATAAAAAAGAAATATATGTTTAAAAGACATAAATGCCCTTGTACAAAATTATTATTATTATTATTATTATTATTATTATTATTATTATTATTATTATTATTATTATTATTATTATTATTATTATTAGGGAAAATGGCACTTTTTCCCTCTAAGTTATATACTTATAGTACTTTTTCCCCCTCAATTATTTATGTAAGCACATTAGTCCCCTCAATTATTTTATAAGTGGTGGTTTTTCCCCTTGATATATTAAATTGACATTTCTACCCTTAAAGTAAACATTTTATTTATTTTACTTCTCCAAAAAATTATTGTGTATATGTAGCAATGATCACGGTTCAGTTCGAACTGAACCGGACACTATAGCAATCGAATTAAAAATTTTCGGTTATGATTCAGATCTAGAATCCAATATTTAGATTTCAATTTATTAAATTTATGAACCAAAAAAACTGGATCATGAACCGTGAACCGGCGGTTCCGGATCCGGTTCGCGATCCGCCGGTTCACGATTTTGAACCGTTTTTATTTTATTTTTTATTTTAAAATAGTCTAAATTCAACAATAAATTATTTTATTTTTTCAGTTCGGAACATGAACCGGCCATTTCGATTTGCGATTTTAATAAACTCTAAATATCGCGTATTGATTCTAAATTGTAATTGGAATATTTTGGTTTGGTTGCTATAGTATCTGTTTGGTTTGAACCAAATTATAGTAATAATTTGTTGGAGAAGAAAAATAAATGAAATATTTATTTTAAATATTTAGTTTAAGGGTAAATATGTCCATTTAACATTTTAGGGGGGAAAAGAGCCACCTAAATAATTCAGGAGGAAAAAGTGCTATAAGTATATAACTCAGGGGAAAAAAGTGTCATTTTCCCTTATTATTATTATTAGGCATCAATTAATCATCATTCCATAATCAACTACTAATTAAAATATCATCATCATCATATCATGTCAACTTCCTGCTAATCAACATATCACCATTCACCATTATTCCTTATCAACAATCTTAAAAGAATGATCCGTAAATTATGAAACAAAATATATTCATATAAATTACAAAATTTTTTAAAGAACAATTAATAATATGCAGAAGAAGAATATCATAAATTATTTTTAACAAAATACTTAAAACAATTCAATGATAGTATCAATGTTCATAAAATATAAATACGAAGAATGATTAATTGCTAGCAAGGAATCTTCTGATTCACTGTAGTCTTCGATCAACATCAAAATTGGGAAAAAAAACTACTTTATTAAAATGATCAGTGAACTTAAACGAAATAAGGTCCATTTCATCATAAGTCAAACCATCGAACTCTTTCTATGAATAAAATCACTTCATCATGATATATAAAATTCAATAATGTTATTTCTGCCAATCTAAATTTACTTCTTCTATAAAATTGGATATAGTTGTACAAGTAATTAATTTTAATTTGTAGATTGCATAAAGTAACAACACGTGCTTAGATGTGAATATACAAACACAAAAGTACAATGTAAAATTACAAAGTGTACACAAATATAAGGGTATCCACGTTTGTGATTTTTATTGAGATTTTTCAGAGAAAAAATTGGTTGAATGAGAAGAAAGCAGATGTGAACACTCGTTTTTATTTCAAGATCTTCTTTTCTTGCAAATACATGGTTTTTGCATGAGAAGAAGAAAACAAAAAGTGCATCTCTCGCGTTTGGAGCGCATTACGTGCCCTAGTGGGCGCGTGTTCCCCACTGCCCGCTGAGACGCGTCAGAGTGACCGCTAACCACTCTGACCTTTTTACCGTTGCTTTCCCATTTTTTTCTTAATTGTCATATGCTTTTTTTTTTCCTTTTCTTTTTAATTTCTCTTTCATTTTCCCCTCTCCCCTACCTGACTTCCTAAAATGTTGTGTAAAAACTAAACAATTGGAGATGTATAAGTTACAAAATGGACCCGTTCTTAAGTTACACTTTTATGTATCATAAGGTACACAAATTTTTTATTATACTTTTTACATATCTACTATACTAATAAGAGCCCAAGAGAGTTAGGTCTATAATGGGTAGAAAAAATGGCGGTCACAGATTTTAATCAAATGAATGGCTCAGATTGATCAGATTTTAATTTTTCCTTAAGATTTCCTAATTTATCCCTAATGAATATCCGTTAACTTTTCTGTTAAATATTATCTTTTCAGTTAATTTCTAGTTCATCGTTTAACTTATATTGTCGTAAGTTAAAAATTATTCATCATCAATAAATTAAATAAGAGAAATAATTTCATTAGTTATATTGTCTTTATTTTTCTCCAATATAAAAATTCTTTACATTATTCAAATTCATCAATTAATTATATTCGCTACATTGTCCCTACAATGTCTTTATTAAAAAAATTATTCACTATCAATAAACTAATTAAGAGAAATAATTTTATTAGTTATATTGTGTTTATTTTTCTCCAATGTAAAAATTCTTTACATTCAAATTCATCAATTGATTATATTCACTACATTGTCTATTATTTTTTTTGTGCACTACTTTTTTTAATTAAATATCAAAGTTATAATACAAAATAATGCTATATATTTATTTACCAAGTATTTTATTAATATCATGAAAAAATTAAAAAAATATAATTAATAAAGTCAATCATATATATTAACTACTTGAGGGATTTGTTGACAAAGAGAGTATTCAAATCACACAACAAATTGAAGTGAAAAAATTATCTCGCAATGTCCTTATTTGGCAATCAGTAGCTAGCTAGCGGTTAGCGTAGTGAATTATATTAGCGGATTTGACCAACGAATTATATCAACGATCGATAAAAAGATGTTTGAAAAAATTAGCTGTTTAGATTGACATGTAAAATGACCTAAGGGTATACATATATTTCATAATAATGATAATAAAAAATAATAATAATAATAATTGTTTTAAAATAATAATAATAATAGTAATTTAATTAAATAAATAAAATATAAAATAAATAAAACATATGGAGAGTCGAACGTTGACTCCCTTAGTTTTGCCACTTTTTCCACATCGATGGAAAAAGTGGCATGGGAGCCTTGAGGCTCCTATAAAATGAGCCTTAAGGCTCCAATTTAAAAATAAGCTTGCCCATCCGTCGATGGGCAAGCAGTGAGTCAACGAAATTGGCCCTTTTTATTCAAGGAGTCGAAATGACTCTACAATTTTAACTGTTTTTTTTCTTAAATATAGAGGTGTTTTGAGAAATCATTCTCAAAAACACTAAGTGAAAATATTGTAAATTGCAATGTTTGTATTTTCAGTGACTTTGAATAAATTGTTGCTTCAAACTGTTGAATAACCAAACACTTTCTTTAGCATTTTGATCTTTGGGTTACATCATATTTATCAATCGTCCAATAGCTTTGGGTTATATTATAATTAAATTTTACTTCATCTCAATTCCTAAAATTATGAATTTCTTTATCCATAATAATTTATTCAACAATAATGGTTGAACTAAATGAAGGACACTGAGCAAAACACCTAAAAGACTGGTAACGTTGATTCATTCATTGTTCTTGTATATATGTGCATTCATTAAATATATTAGAACTCTTTGCAACAAAAATACTTGGTTACTGTTTTAAAAAAATTTAATAACAATTATAATGAATCTCCTATATTACATTGTATTCATATACTATGAGTTACATATTTAAATAAACAAATTCGACATTAAATTACTTATGTATGAACTTCTCATATATAATCTTGCATTGATATACTTTCAATTATTTATTTAATTATAAACATTGGGCATTAACCCATTCGCGCAATGCGCATTTAAAACTAGTCATAATATACACTTAGTAGATTTGTGGTACACATTCACACTTAAAACGTGTGTTCTCACCCTATCCTCCGGCCCCATTAACCTTAACTTGTCGCTTATTCTTATATATATGATTAGATAATGAGTCATTTATTCAAGGGATTAGAAGCCAACCTTTGTTTCTTGGAATCAATAGGACAAGTGAAACCCGGAAAGAAAGCAAAAATTATGTATAACTGTCCCCCACCCTCCGTAGTTTAGAAAGGCCAAACCGATCTTTAAACAATATCTTTTCAAGACCAAAAAGAGGTTAGAGAGACACATAGACTTTTATTATTAGATTCCTAACTTAATCCCAATTTTATATATACTAAATCCTTAATTACAACCCTATGATTATCAAATTAAAATCTGCCCTATGAACCATCCAATGCTAAATCCTTGTAAACCTATGATTAATTGATTATCAATCCTTGTGATTAGAAATAAGACTAATTATGGGTAACTCCGGCCGCTTTGATTGAACAATTGACTTAGTAACCACCAGGTTTAGAGTTAGCTAGACTTTCTGGAGCTCCTTATTGACCTTTTTGGTTTGAGCTTATCTGCTATTAACATTATATTCTCGGTAGCAGCAGTATATTTTCCGGTAAATGGAAGATAAGACTAATTAGGGTAAAACAATACTAAAGTCTTTAGATTTTGAGTTGTATTCTTGTCCTAATTCACACTTTTGTAATCATTAAACCACTCCTAATTTTACTCAAAACCCCCATTAGTTGTTTTTGTTATTGAAAATATCACATAGAGCCAACTACTATGTAGTGTAATGACACATCTGTTACCATTTCAAATGGGTGGTCACAGACTCACAAACCCTTGTGGTGGAGGCATTGATTATTTAAACTAAAAAGATTGAGAAAGTATATAATAGATAATACCTCGTAAAGAATCGTGAGTATTTCAGTGCACATTGAATGATAGAAATCCTTGAAGTAATGGTACTCTAGTCCTGCACAAACTCTCACACATAAAGCCTTATATATACATTACTCACCTACGCAGATCTAAACCCATTCTTCAATAATTCTCAGATTATTATCATATCCCTCGTTTTCTCCGAAACAACAACTTAACAATGGCGCCTTCTTCTGCAACGAGGATGTCGTCGTTGTGCTGCTTTCTTCTTGCATCCTCGTTGCTGTTCAGTCTCAGCTGCCTGGCTGTTCCGGTGAAGCTGACGGTGAGAGGCGTCACCACCGTCGCCGAGACGGACGATAACTTCGTCTGCGCCACCATGGACTGGTGGCCGGAGACTAAGTGCAACTACAACCAGTGCCCCTGGGGAAAAGCTGGCCTCCTCAATCTAGTATATATCAACATGTTTTCATCATAATAAGCTTTCTTCTTCTTCTTAATTCTTCCTTTCGATCTTTCTAACGTTGGATAAAAATTTGCAGGATCTGGAGAACCAAATTCTCATAAATGCCATCAAAGGTAATAAGGTTTCCCACTCATAATCTGGGATGCTTTATTATTATATAAATAATAATAAACGTATATATAAGTTCGAGCTGCAACTCTCTTGATAGTTGTTTTAGCTGTCAATGTCACACCATTTTATATAAATAATAGGAAAAATGATCAAATAATCCTTCAAATTTTACCTAAAAAGTTAATTAGACCCTTAAACTAAACTCATCCACATCTCATTTTAGTACAATAAAGCCCAAAAACCAATTAGGTCACTAGGGTCCCGGTCAACATTCTGCAAACTCTGACTCATTTCTGGCAACAAATCGGCTGGCAACTGTTTGATTTGTTGCTGTTGGAATGTTGACTGGAACCCTAGTGACCTGTAATATAATGTCACTAATTGATTTTGGACTTTGTTTGCATTAAAATGAGATGCTGATGAGTTTAATTGCAACTTTAAAAGGTTTAAGAACCTAATTGAAGTACTATTTGACCCTTTTCCTTAATAATAAATGTGCAGTCGTACTACTCTTTGGAGAGTTGTTTTTGCTTGTCACTATTACAATATTTTATATAAATAATAAATGTACAATTTTACTATTGACTTGAGCAATCTTCTTAATAGTTGTTTTTGCTTGTCACTGTAACAGAATTCGATCGTCTTAGGTTGAGAGTGGGAGGTTCATTGGAGGACCAAGTTCTATACAAGGTTGGGTATGCAGTGAAAAACTGCACAGATTTCAAAAGAACAGAAGGTGGCATGTTTGGGTTCTCCCAAGGTTGTCTTAACATGTCTAGATGGGATGAGCTGCACAAAATGTTCAATGAAACTGGGTAAATTATCGGAATTCCCGCATTAATCAGGTATTTTTACCACTATAAGACTAATTCGAATTCCGCTCAATTTCAGGGCCGTTGTGACATTCGGGTTGAATGCTCTATTCGGAAGGCGAAAGTTTAAGGAAGATGGTACCCTTTGGGTGGGTGATTGGAACCCACAAAATGCATGCGATCTTATGGAGTACACGGTATCAAAGGGATACAAAGTTGAATCATATGAACTCGGTTTGTAATATTCTGCACGATTTTTAGTTGAAATGAAACATAAACGCATCTTTTAGTTCTGTAAGGTTAAATTATGTTGTAGGGAATGAGCTGACTGGAAGTGGAGTGTCTGCAAGAGTGGAGGCAGAACAATATGGGAAAGATATTGTGGCTCTCAAAAACATTGTGGAAGAAGTCCACCCCAACCCAACCACCCGACCAAAAGTGTTGGGTCCTGGAGGATTCTACGATGAAAAGTGGTTCAATACCTTCCTTCAGACATCAGGTGCTAACGTTGTTGATGGTTTGACCCACCATATCTACAATCTTGGTTCAGGTATGTAACACAAGCCATGATTATGATAAGAAATTGGAGGCTGTTTAGAGTGACGAATGGCCCCACAGGCACTACCTAAGGGTGTGCATGGGATAAAGGACCGCAATGAGGTAAACTGGACAAGACAAACCAGCCTAGGTTGCCCATAGCTGACCGGCATCCTTGTGACTTTAACTGGTAAAAGACCACAACGAGGTAAACTGGACAAACTAACCTAAGTTGCCCATAGCTCACCGGCAGCCTTGTGAGGACCACAACTAGTAAATTGGGCAAACCAGCCTAGATTGCCTGTAGCTGACCGGCAACCTTATGACTTTAACCGGTAAAGGTACCACAACGAGGTAAATTTAGCAAACCAGCCTAGGTTGCCCACCAGCAGCTTTTTAACCCTAGTGAGCAAAGGACCACAATGAGGTAACTAGACAAACCAGTCTAGGTTGCCCGTGCCCGTAGCTGATCGGCAGCCTTGTGACTCTAGTCGGCAAAGGACCACAAGGAGGGAGGTAAACTGGGCAAACCAACCTATGTTGCCCGTAACTGGTAGCTGATTGGCAGCTTTGTGACCCTAGTCGACAAAGGACCACAATGAAGTAACTGGACAAACCAGTCTAGGTTGCTCGTAGCTGACTGACAGCCTTGTGGCCCTAATCGGCAAAAGACCACAAGGAGCCATTTGTTTCAAGAGTTCAACCAACTTGGTTAGGGTTACACCTAAGAGATTCATGTTGTTTTTGTTACATTTGCAGGTGATGATAAGGACCTGATTCATAAGATTCAAGATCCATTTTATCTTGATCAGATTGCACAAACCTACAAGGATGTTTCCAGCAGTGTTCAGAGGTTTGGGCCATGGTCTGGTGCTTGGGTGGGAGAGGCTGGTGGTGCTTTCAACAGTGGTGGCAAGCATGTTTCTCACTACTTCGCCGACGGCTTCTGGTAAAAAACCTTTCTTTCTGCCTTTCCTCGTCTATCTTTCGAGTGTAAGCGAATTAAGCTACCCAAACATCACCAATCTCGTCGATCAGGTACTTGGATCAACTGGGAATGACAGCAACTTTCAACCACAAAGTGTTCTGCAGACAAGCCCTGATCGGAGGGAACTACGCTCTCCTCAACACGACAACCTTCATCCCGAACCCAGATTACTATGGAGCCCTCTTGTGGAATCGGTTGATGGGCAAGAAAGTGCTGGCTGTGTCCCACGACAGCTCCCCATACCTTCGCACCTATGCTCACTGTTCTAAACACGGAGTAAGCTTCATAGTTTTCTGCTAAAAACATCACAGTTTTCTGCTAAAAACATCACAGTTTTCTGCTAAAAACATCACAGTTTTCTGCTAAAAACATCACAGTTTTCTGCTAAAAACATCACAGTTTTCTGCTAAAAACATCACAGTTTTCTGCGAAAAACATCATAGTTTTCTGCGAAAAACATCATAGTTTTCTGCGAAAAACATCATAGTTTTCTGCGAAAAACATCATAGTTTTCGTTCACATACCCGGTTTGAGTGGTTTCTGATGTCCCGAATCATCTGATTGCTTCAGGGCGGGATTGCTGTGCTCCTGATCAACATGTCAAACTCGACAAACTTTAGGGTCCATACCAGGAACGACATGAATCTGTACTATGCAAGCGCTCGACGCCGCCTTCTTCACCTCGAGAATGAGCCCGAGCGAGAAGAGTACCACTTGACACCGGAAGGCGGGAACATCCAGACCGACGTTGTCCTGCTAAATGGAACCCCGTTGAAGATCACCAACGGCTCTCGTATTCCCGCCATGAACCCAAGGCTCGTTGATCCTTCCAAGCCTATCAATGTCGCCCCTTACTCCATTGTCTTCGCCAATATCAAAGGATTCAAGGCCCCTGCTTGTGCATAGAAACAACAACCTGTTCACTGTTTCTTAGGTTTAGACAGTTTAGTTTAGTTTAGTTTAGTTTCATAGTCCTAGGTTTTAGGTAAGTAGTAAACCAATTATGTATGAGGGAACAGTTACTAATGTTTGTTTGTTTTAGTAAGAGATTAAAAGAAACAGTTATATCATGTTTTTCTGAAAAATCTCGGAATCAAGAACGGTATAGAAAGCCTCCAAATAGAGACTAAACATGGACTTCATTCCAAGAAACATATATTTACAGCATCCTTGATACAAACTGAGATGAAATTGATAATCGAGGAGAGCTGAGATTACGGTTTATGATCTCTGTACACCAGGAAAGACTAAAAAGAGTACAAATCTGAACGAGATATGTTGAAACCATTCAACCGGTTATCTCTTTCACTAGCCAATGCAAGGCGGGATATGCAAAGTACAGTACTAGAAAAGACGGGACCGCAAAGACGATCGTGATGACCAAGTATACGACGAGGATGGCGGCACTGGAAGGGATAGCGAATATGACGAGGAGGAGGAGGACGATGACGAGTGGGAACTTGGACGTAAAGCGGAGGAAGAAATCGAGGGATTTGTGAAGGGAAAAATGGGGCCTCCGGTGGTTCACATTGGCGGGGATGTTCTCGACAGCCGAAGGGCACCTCGGGGGCCACGCGTGTTGGTGGTCGGTGCACAAAGGAGACTTGACTCGATCCCCGTTTCTGCTCTCCACCATCCATAGCAGGAAGAAGTTCTTGCTCGGGATTCTGAGATTTCCCTTGTAAACGAGCCGGAATGTCAGCAAATTGCACCACGGGCACGAGACGAACAACGGGACCTGAATTTGTTGTGTCGAGATCTTCAAAGAAGCCCACTTTAGCCCCAAGAGACAATTCTTGCAGATGGTGTGGCCACACCATAACACATAGGGCACATTCTCGACAATGTTAAAAGATTCCCAACATATCGGGCATTCTAGGCCTTCATCATTAGAACATATCTCATCATCATCGTCCGAGAATTCATCACAAGCCCGCCTCGCCTCACCACAGTCCTTCTTCTGTCCAAACCCCGCAATAGCACTCGAAATGGATTTCCACATAATAGCCGAGAGCAAACTTCCCACCGTTATCACAGTTTCCCAATTAACCCGAGCCTGAAACCGTTCATTTCTCACAAGTCTCTTAACACTTTCCAAGCCTGAAATTTCGGGGCGGGATTGGACAGTCATCCATCTAACATGAACTGTAATTTTTTCATTTTTACTGTGAATTGAACCCTACAATAACAACTAGAGCAAAATTAACCACACAGTCAATCAAGTACCTACCTACTGGGAATCAAGAATGAAACAACTAAAATAAATCATTTGCATTTCAGGGCTTTCAAGCAAAACAATGAAACCATTAAGGAGACCACAGAAACCTAATTCAAACAACTCACAATGTGCTCAATGTTCCAGACTCCAAGAAGCCATTAAAGACTATCAGAACATTTCACATCAAGAAAACATCTCTACAGAAATCCAAGATCCAAGCTTTTCACGTATTAAAAGAAAGCAAAAATCTACAAAAACTCAAAAGATTCAAGAAAAACTGAAGTTAAAGAATGAAATTAGGAAAGAAAAGAAGAAGAAAAAAATCCCAACTTTCATCAGATTATTAACCCTCTTTATACCAGATGCAGATATACAATGCAGGCATAAAGAATTGAGATATCAGTGATGCAAAAGAGCTCAATTTAGACCCAGATTTCCTAAATTAATCTATCTAAAGAGGAGATTGAAATTGTGATTTTTTTTATTTATTTTTTTTTGGGTGAAGTTTTTGGGAAAGTGTGATGAACTTACTTGAATTCCTCCGAAGAGTCAGCAGAGAAAGAAGAGATATGAGGAGAGCAGAGAAATGGTTGGGAGGCTCTCTCTCCCTGTCTCTTGGCTTCGAATACAACGAGCAAATGTGGGGGAGATTCTTTGAGGAATCTAGAAATTATTTTCTTTTTCATTTTTATTTTTGGATTTTTCCTTTGATTTCAGATCCAGATGCTGACACCATGTCACCATATATTTTTTTCTTTTTTAGAAAAAATATGGGTTGTTTACTTTATTTTTTGTTTCTCTATTTCCCCTTATTTTTTCAATTTTTTAATTTTTCTTTTTTATTTCTTCAATTTTTCATTTCTCTAATTTTTTAATTTTCATTTTTCATTCCTCAATTTTTTATTTTTTTAATGTTTTAATTTCTCTTTCTATAATAATAATAACAACAACAACAACAATAATAATAATAATAATAATAATAATAACAGCACTTACAATAACAATAAGAGTAAATACCACCTATGGTCCCTCGAGTTTGGTGGCATCGCCATCAATGGTTCCTAACTTCCGTAATTACCATCCGTCATCCTCCGAGTTGTCAAAAGTTACCTTCTAGCATCCTTCCGTTACTTCCTCCTGTCTCAGCCGTCAAAATGGAGGGTAATATTGTCATTTGACTTATACTAAAAGAGTTAATACCAGCCAAGGTCCCTCGAGTTTGGTGGTTTGGCCATCTTTAGTCCCAAATTTCCACATTCCATTATTTTCCTTCTTTCATGTTCTCTTCTTCAAATTTATTATTATTACTATTATTTATAGTTATTATTAAATTCTTATTATTATTACTATTATTTAAAGTTATTATTGTTATTATTAAATTATCATTGTTATTAAATTATTATTATTATTGTTATTAAATTATTATTATTGTTGTTATTGTTATTATTATATTATTAGCATTAAATTATTATTATTATTATTGTTGTTGTTGTTGTTGTTGTTGTTATTATTATTATTATTATTATTATTATTATTCATATTATTATTATTATTGTTATTGTTATTATTAAATTATTATTATTTATTGTTATTATTATTTGTTTAAATTATTATTACTATTATTATTATTATTGTTATTGTTGTTGTTGTTGTTGTTGTTTTTGTTGTTGTAGAAATGTACAAATGCTATTATTATTATTATTATTATTATTATTATTATTATATTCATATTATTATTGTTATTGTTATTGTTATTATTACTAAATTATTATTATTACTACTATTATTTTATTGTTATTATTATTATTATTAAATTATTAAATTATTAAATTATTATTAATATTGTTGTTGTTGTTGTAGAAATGTGCAAATGCTATATAGGATGCGTGTATTTAATGAAATCAGAAAAATAGAGAAATAAAAATCAGAAAATTAGAGAAATAAAAATCTGGAGGAATGGAAAAATGGAAAATTGAAAAAATGGAGAAAGAAAACTTGAGAAATGGAGAAAGAAAATTGGAGAAATGGAGAAATGAAAAACTGGAAATGGAAAAACAGATAAATGAAGTAAACGGCCCCTATACATTTGTAAATTTTCTTTAATATTGTATAGGAGAAGAGGGAGTTCGAGTTGGAAGTTGAGAAACCACCAACTTTCTTTAATATTGTTTAGCCAAGTTTGGGACTAAAGATGGTCAAACCACCAATAATAATAATAATAATATAATAATAATAATAACAATAATAATAATAATAATAATAATAATTTAATGCTAATAATATAATAATAACAATAACAATAATAATAATTATAATAATTTAATAATAACAATAATAACTTTAAATAATAGTAATAATAATAAGAATTTAATAATAACTATAAATAATAGTAATAATAATACATTTGAAGAAGAGAATATGACAGAAGAAAAATAATGGAATATGGAAATTTGGGACTAAAGATGGCCAAATCACCAAACTCGAGGGACCTTGGTTGGTATTAACTCTTTTCGTATAAGTCAAATGACAATATTACCCTCCATTTTGACGGCTGAGACGGGAGGAAGTAACGGAAGGATGCTAGAAGGTAACTTTTGACAACTCGGAGGATGACGGATGGTAATTACGGAAGTTAGGGACCATTGATGGCGATGCCACCAAACTCGAGGGGTCATAGGTGGTATTTACTCATAACAATAACAATAATAATAGGAAAAATTGCGAGTTTGGTCCTTGAGTTATAATGGTAGTGATGACTCAGTCCCTGAGTTATGACCGTATCCGTTTTTAGTCCCTGAATTATGAGCAAAGTGGCGCATTTGGTCCCTAACCGTTAAAACTAATGAAAAAATTAAAAAATATTTAAAATTTTAAGGATAAAGTAGTAAATTCACATTTTATTTTCTTTCTTATATTGAAATCACTTTTGCACCATTAGTTTCAACTTCCTAGCATTCTATTTCTAAGGTTCTTCAATTCTAAAGGCAATTCAATAATTTTCGTATGACTTGTTAGTAACTTGAGTCTCGTATAAGGAACATGTGACTTAGTACAAACAAGAGAACACTTGATCATTGTCATCAAGCATATAAAACACATCATCCTAAAAGTTTCTGATTTCCCTTACTAAACATAATGGTAATCAAATCATAACTTTTGAAATACAAGAAGATATCAAATTTCTCAGGTTATTTTTATGAAAATTCACTAAGGGAGTAACTTGAGATTTTTAGTACGTAAAATTCTTTCGTAAATTTTGTAGTAACTTAATCAAGAATCGTATATCCTAACAATATATGAAAATTATATATATATATATATATATATATATCCATCGCCTCCTCAGTCTTCTTAAAAATCACAGTAATGAATGAGAAACCTAAGACTCAATTATGAAAATTTTAAAAACTTTTGTAACTTCTAAAAACGATTATTGACGAAACTACTGCATATGAAAAAATTTTACATACTAAAATTCTCAAGTCATTCCGTTGGTGAATTTTTCATAAAAGCAAACTGAGAAATTTGACATCATTTGGTATCTCAAAAGTTTTGGTTTGATTTCCTTTATTGCTTAGTAAAAAAATTGAAAATTGATAGGATAGTCTGTTTCACACGTCTGAACTCTGAAGACAATGATAAGTGTTTCTTTATTTGTGCTAAGTCTTAAGTTTGTTATACTAGAGCCAAGTTCATAACAAGTCATACTAAAGTTATTGAAATGCTTTTAGAATTGAACAATCTTGAAATAAGAGACTAAGAAGTGAAAAAAAATAATGTTCTGAAAGTGTTTTTGATATAAGAAAGCAAATAAAATGAGAATTTCCTACTTTAACCCTAAATTTTAAATATTTTTTTAATATTTTCGTCAATTTTAACGGTCGGGGACCAAATGCGCCACTTCGTTCATAACTGAGGGACTAAAAATGGAGACGGTGATAACTCAGCGACTGAGTCGGAACTTGAGTATAACTCAGGGGCCAAAGATGCAATTTTTCCATAATAATAATAATAATAATAATAATAATAATAATAATAATAATAATAATAACAACAACAATAATAATAATAATAATAACAACAATAACAACAATAATAACAATAACAACAATAATAACAATAACAACAATAACAATAATAACAACAATAACAACAATAACAATAATAACAATAATAACAATAATAACAATAACAATAATAATAACAATAATAATAATAATAACAATAACAATAACAATAACAATAACAATAACAATAACAATAACAATAATAATAATAATAATAATAATAATAATAATAATAATAATAATAATAATAATAATAAGGTTCAAATTGGTCACTGAACGTAACCTGGAAATGCAATTAGGTCACTGAACGAAAAAAAAAAGTGCAATTAGGCCACTGAACACTCCAAAAATGTGCAATTTCACCTGATAGCAGGTTACCCTCAATTTTAGCAGGTTATCTGCTTACGTGGCAGCTGAGTTGCATTTTTAATAAATATTAATTAATTTTTAATAAATTTTAATAATAAATTTTTATTAAATTTTTTTTTAAAAAAATAAAAACGACTTTATTTTATTTTTTATTTAATTTTTTCCAATTTTTTATAAAATTTATTATTAAAGTTAATTATTAAAAATTATTTAAAAATTATTAAAAATGCCAACTAAGCTGCCACGTAAGCAGGTAACCTACTAAAATTGATGGTAACCTGCTATCCGGTAAAATTGCATACGTTTGGAGAGTTCAGTGGCCTGATTGCACATTTTTTGAGTGCTTAATGGCCTAATTGCACTTTTTTTTCGTTCAGTGGCCTAATTGCATTTTCAGGTTACGTTCAGTGGCCAATTTGAACCTTATTAATAATAATAATAATAATAATAATAATAATAATAATAATAATAATAATAATAATAATAATAATAATAATAATAATAATAATAATAATAATAATAATAATAATAATAATAATAATAATAATAATAATAATAATAATAATAATAATAATAATAATAATAATAATAATAATAATAATAATAATAATAATAATAATAATAATAATAATAATAATAATAATAATAATAATAATAATAATAATAATAATAATAATAATAATAATAATAATAATAATAATAATAAATAATAATAATAATAATAATAATAATAATAATAATAATAATAAAATAATAATAATAAAATAATAATAATAATAATAATAATAATAATAATAATAATAATAATAATAATAATAATAATAATAATAATAATAATAATAATAATAATAATAATAATAATAATAATAATAATAATAATAAATAATAATAATAATAATAATAATAATAATAATAATAATAATAATAATAATAATAATAATAATAATAATAATAATAATAATAATAATAATAATAATAATAATAATAATAATAATAATAATAATAATAATAATAATAATAATAATAATAATAATAATAATAATAATAATAATAATAATAATAATAATAATAATAATAATAATAATAATAATAATAATAAATAATAATAATAATAATAATAATAATAATAATAATAATAATAATAATAATAATAATAATAATAATAATAATAATAATAATAATAATAATAATAATAATAATAATAATAATAATAATAATAATAATAAATAATAATAATAATAATAAATAATAATAATAATAATAATAATAATAATAATAATAATAATAATAATAATAATAATAATAATAATAATAATAACAACAACAACAACAATGCCCGCATGGGCTGCTCAACTGGTCATAGAGGTGAAAGTGGGAAAGAATAACCCGCAACCTCTTAAAGTTAGTGGGCTCCTTGTGCGCAGTAAGCAAATGTCTGGCATCTATGGTTCATGTTCAGTTGAGACGTTGAGTTACCATGATTTACATCCTCCCATATGCTTTGCCGGGCCCTTGGGGTTGGGGTTAAACCTTTTGGAAAGAATAACAATAATAACAACAACAATAACAATAATAATCTAATCTAAATCTAAATCTAAAAACATAGTAAGTGTGAATGAAGGTTATACCCTTCATTTATGTCCCTTTTTTTCATTAAGTATTTTTATACATTATGCTATAAAAATTGTATTTTACAATATTTTGGATGAACATACCCCAACCATTAAAACTTCTGTTATCTTTTTCACTATTGTTATCATGCACATGCATCCAACATATATTTTCTTATCTTCTTCTTCTTCAATAATAATAATAATAATAATAATAATAATAATAATAATAATAATAATAATAATAATAATAATAATATACACATTATATATTAGAATTATATGTTAGTTAATTTCTAAAATATAAATATAAAATTTATAAAAATGTTTTACATTATGTATATTTGTTTATAAAATTATGTATATTTTTTATTATGTACATTTTTTTATACAATTATGTACATCCAAATCAATAAATTTTTGTGTATTATGTTAAGAGTTGATGTGTATTATGTTAAAAGTTTATGTTTATTATGTTTTATGTTAGATTATGTGTATTATCTTTTAAAAAAGAGTATGTGTATTTTGTTATATAATTATGTACATTAATGTATACAATTATGTGTATTCTAGTATAACATTATGTACATTTTTGAACATGAGATTTTTTTTTAAGGAAAATTAACTGCCAAACACTAGGTAGCGAAATTTCAAAAAAAAAATAAAAATGAAATGACGTCGTTTTGCATCTGGGCGCACAATTAGGGGTGAGCAAAATGTCGGTTAACCGACCGAAAACCGTTAATCGATAACCGAACTATCCGAAAAAATCGGTTACGGTTTTCACTTTTTAAAAATTGTCAAATTTTTGATTTTCGATTATAAAACGGTTATTGGAGGTCGATTATCGATCGGTGACCGATAACCGATATATAGTATTTATATATATTAAATATATTAATTATATTATAGTCCATAGCCCATTCTCTCATTCAATAGTTAATAGTTTAATACTATTATAGATTTATACCCCATAGCCTAAACCATAAAATGAGACAACCCCCCTCAGACACCCACTGTCTATCTCGCACTCTCACCCTAAAATGAGACAACCCTCATAGTTAATTAATAGTTTAATACTAGTATCATTTCTTTTGAATTTTGAATTTAGGCATTAGCAGTAAACAAAATAGTATGTATGTTTATGTATTTTGAACTTAGACTTTTGGATTTTGATTGATTTTTTTTTTTTTTTTAATTCGGTTTTTTGGTAACTGACCGATAACCGATAGTCGGTTATCGGTTAGTCATAAAACCACCCTCGGTCGGTTTCGGTTGGTTACGAGGGTCAAAATTCACGGTCGGTTATTCGGTCGGTTATGTAACCGACCGACCGTTTGTTCACCCCTACGCACAATGCAACATGCGCCGTGGTGCAGGATATAAATTGCCGTTAAAATGAGTTTAGTCCGTTTCATCCCGTAAAAAGAGCAGAGTGAATCTTGTATTTTTTGGCCCATATTATTAGCGGACATTTTAGTCCGTCCTATAAAAAATGACTGTCTTTGCGGAGAGGCGGGAGCTTGCTTAGTATGTATACATTAAAATCAATTAGTGTATATATATATACATCATTTTATATAATTATATATAAATATAGGTTTATTTATATTGAAAAAAAAGTGTATTAGTAATTAGTACATTGTATAAATTATTTGTTATTGACTTATGAATTAACACATTGTGTATTTGATTATTTATTAGGACTTCCATAGTATTACTTTATTAGTTATTATTGTGTTTAACAAATTACAAATGTATTAATATAGGTTTAAACTATCCAAATTATTTTAATATACACTTATAAACTTTTTCATATTAATTTGTATTTAAATTTAAAACATTTAAAATTTGGCGGACCCAATGCGGCCTCCCTTATGCCCATATTATTGGCGGGCTATTTAACCCGTCCTAACAACCCTAGTAGACGGTGAAGGGCCTCCCCTGATTGTGGCCTTGGTTGGGGGGAGGGGGCGGGGAACTACTGACCATTGCCAATGACAACCAACAAAATTAACATCCAGCAATATCAACAGAGAAAGGGGTTAGATGGCACTTTGTGGCTGGGCCATAGATGACAAAATCACTAATTTTGAACCAATTATAAAAAGTTACTCGATTGCACTATTTTTAGAAGTTTAATGAATAATTTGAAACTTTTCAAAATGAGGTATACTATATGTACTTCTTGGTATGACAATTGATTATTAATTATTTCATTTTGTTGATCTCAATACAAATGTCAACATCACAATTTTCTGAGATGAAATAAAAATTGATAATAAAATTTGAGAGTAAAAGTAGTATTTTCATTTTAAAATTTGATAATTCAACTACTATTTTGATAAAAGTGGAAAGAACTATTTCTCTTTTTAGCTTAAGATTGCAATAAAGTTTTCCTTAGGGGGCATTCGGCAAAGATAACACAATAGCAGTAGGCGTCTCTGCGAGCCGACCGTGGCCGTTGGCTCTAAAAAGCCTTAAACCTCTCCACCATTTTTGACACAAAACACAACCAAGAATGGGCTCTCTAACGTGGGTCTTCCCGAACCCACACTTTCGCCCGTCGCCGCCGTCTACCCACAACCCTCTCCGGCCGCAAAACAACCTCCGACGCGTTTCTACCGCCGTCAGTTGTCGGAAACCGGAGCCGTCCGCCTCTAGCAACGATTCCACGTCCTGCTCTCAACCACTCGCCCAGAAAAAGATAATCTCTCAGAAGTCTCTTGTTCCCGTAGCTATGGCGCTCGCTGCTTTAATGTCCTCCTCTCCCGGTAACTATCCATTTTTTATTGTCTCTATCAATCCTATCATTCACCTTTAATTCCATTATAGGACTTTTCTCTCTGGGGTTTATATATTTACTTAAATTCTGGCTATATTGGAGCTGTACAGTCCATAATTTGCTGAAATGAATTAGTTATATTTGATCATGAAATTATTTTTAATTTAATTTTTCATAATATTAAGTTTAAATGGGATGTCACATGTTCGAATTTCGACATTGACTCTTTTGCTTCAGTTGGTTGAGAGAGTATGTATAGACAGATACTACAATGTAATAGGTCAGTAGTACTTGAAAAAAGTTTAATATTAATATATAAAATTTATATATTCATAAACTACATTAAAAATATTAAACATAATAAATCAAAATTATAATGTCAAAATATTAAAGAAAATAAGAAAAAAAGAGTTGGTTTAACTTATAATACTCCAGTAGTAAATATGACGCATAAAGTGGGACATTAGGGACTACAATTTTATAAGTATTATACTAGTATTAGAGTTTACTTATAAGTAATTCTTTAACGCTTAATATTAATTTAAAGGTATTACATTTTTTCTAGTAAGTAACAATTAATAGCATTACACTTTTTCTCATACGCAACTTTTTAACTCATAAATATTACATTTTGATTCAAATGTATTACATTTTTCTTCGCACTTTTCATTACAAGTAACAAATAATTTATTCTGATTAGTATTATATTTTTCAGTATAAATATTACATTTCCGTATTGGTTCGGCCCATATAAGGACCCTTCACACAGTCTCACATGAAATTCACCCTTCATTGAAACATGTTTTGAATTTTGATGTTGTTTGGCTTTATGCAATTGTTTCGTTAAGAACTTGTACTAGAAACTAGTGGAAAATGTTTAGCATAATACATATAAATGAGTAATAGATGTGAAGTCTCATTGTCAACATAGAACATATAGACCCTATTTGGTAATACAGTTAGTTTATCAATTAATTTTGGTTTATTTGACCACTATTAGCTGTTTGACTTGGTTAAAGATTCGATATAAGTATTTGATTAATTAGTTTTTTGTAATTGCTTATTGCACTAAAATATTAAAATTCAAAAAGTTGCTCAAAATAGCTTTTTCAACCAGTTTTTTTTAGAAAGTCATCTTGCAGGTAATCAGCTATCAGTTAAGAGCTAATTTACCAAACATCTTTCTACAATCAGCTAATGCTATCAACTACTTAAACCCACTAACCCAATCAGCTAACAACTAACAGCTATTTACCAAACATCCCCATAGTTTAATTTGGTATCAGAGACTGTGTTGTGTGTTCACGAGTTGCCTTTCAATTGAACATTTTAACGTTTGGTGAGGCAGCTAATGCTGGATTTCTGTCGGGCTATAGTGGGATAGAATCAGTTCCTGGTCCAGAGTTACCTCAGATCGACTTCCTGAATCGCTGGAATGGTATGTTTTTTGGTAATTGTATTGTTGTAATGGGTTGTGGGTATGCAATTCTTTTGCGTTCTGGTGATGATATGAGAAACGGGATTTGATTTTTCAGAAGCAAATCAGAAGAAGTATGCGGAGGCGGATGCCAGATTCAAAGAGTCTCCCCTGCTTAAACAGTTGCTCGAGAAGTCCAAGCTAAATAAAGAGAAGTAATCTTTCTTCCTTGCCTAACTGTATATCATCCTTTTGTTCTAATTTATCAGTTCATCTGCTAAAAAGATGGTCCATATATTTTGCGCATTTGGATTATTACTAGTCTTCGAATGACAAACAATGTCAGTGAGATATGGTTGTGGAGAATTGAGAGCAAAGATCATTGTTAGTTACAATACTTCTCTTCTGTGTTTGCCTTTACATACCAATATTCCGTTCTCAAAAACTTAACTGCATATTTGTGTAAACAACTGGGAGGCCTTGAAGAGCTTTGGGGGTTAGTGACATAGTAATAATCACTTTTGACATATTTTTGGATGAAATGTAAGAGGAAGCCAATAAGATTTATCTCTCTTCTATTACTTGTTTTGAGTTCCTCTCTCTTGCATTGTATTTTCGAATCCCTCTCTTTCGCTCGCACTGGCAGCTTAGTTGGTTCTTGAGTGGTAGATTGTGGGCAAGGACACTTTGGGTTGTGCTTAGTTGGTTCCTGGGTGGTAGATTTGGGCAAGGACACTCTGGATTGTGCCCTGACAGGTGCAGTGTGGGAGTTGCATCCAATGTGATGCGGCTCCTTGGAGACCAGTCACTAGTCCTCCAACCTATTGGGCCGCTGAGTCCTATAATTTACCCTTCCACTATCCTGTTGGACCGGGGTGTGGGGACCTTGGGGTGATGGAATTTCGCCTTTTGTGGGCAAATCCTTCTCTTTCGCTCGCACATGCAGCTTAGTTGGTTTCTGGATGATAGATTGTGGGCAAGGACACTGAATTATGCCCTGACAGCCACATTGTGGGAGTTGCACCCAATTTGATAGGCTCCTTGGGGACCAGTCACTAGTCTTCCCACCTGATGGGCCACTGAGTCCCGTAATTTACCCCTCCACTATTCTGCCGGGCCGGGGTGTGGGGGTCCTGTGGCGATGGAATTTCGCCTTTTGTGGGAAAGTCCCTCTCTTTCGCTCCATGGATTAAGGCCAAGAGCTAAACTTTGTCAGCTAAAAAAGGTTTTCCCTATGCTGAAATATTGCAGATGTTCAAATTTGTTCTCTAGGCTAGGAATCCTTTCTTTTTTACTTCTCTCTGTGCCCCACCCCCCTCTTCTTCTTTTACTTATCACCATTTTCTACCATTTCTACTCGCATTATTTATATAAACATAACTTATTTGCTTACGATTAAAGTTAGACACTCAAGTCATGAGAATGAAGTTACATTTATGTGATGTTCCTGGACTCAGAAACCGACAGTCCATTCAAGACAAGTATTGCATCCGAGGAGCTGAGTGGGGCGTCGGGGACTGCTCTACCGAAGGAATGACACCAGAAGAAAGGGACAACTTCATTTCCGCGTTGAAGCAGAAGGCGGGAGTAGAAGAATAGCGACAGCACCATTAGCACATCTCCCCGCAACATTGGATCTCAACTCGCAACCTCAGGTAAATCTTTGCATCGGTGACACAATAAAAGGTTTTAGCTTCTGGCTTTAAGCTCTCCACTTCGTTTGCAGGGATTCCTCTGCGGTTTGACATGGAAGGTTGCCTTCTATACCGAGAATTGTTGTGCAGAAGTAAGAAAAGAATGGTGAAAAGCATGTTAAGCCATCAGGCAAGATAGGAATGAAATGGGTACCCAAAATGGCAAGCACAAAAAGGATCCTTAATTCATTTTTTTTTTTTTTTTTTTTTTTATCTATGTTTTAGAACCATTGATGGGTGCTGGAAATGTAAAGATTTTCATGCTTTCATGTACTGCTTATTTCAATTGACACAAATTATAGAATGAATCAATAATCCCATCAAGTACTATGTCATGTACTGCAGGCTCTTCACTACACTATTTCAATTGACAAATTATATAAGGCATCCTCAATAGTGGGGATTTTGGTGTTGTTTTTGAGGAGTTTTTGTATGTGTGATTAGGAAATAGAAGATGTGATAGAATAGAAAAAAGAAAGAAAGAAAAAAAACAATAAAAGTTGATTTAAAAAAAAAAAAAAACAAAGTGGACCCCATAGTTATGCAACACGCAAGAGAGAGAATGAGAGAAGCTAGCAAAGTGGATCCCATATTTCTGACATAATTCTTGTTTTTGCTGGCGAAAGATTCAGTCTAAATTTTGTCTTCCCATTTGTTGAATTTTACTGTTCAAAAATTAGGGGATGAACCCCTATTGGGGTTGCCCTAATGGATATGATACGATCTCCTATCAAAATAGAACACTACTTTGAACGAGTATCAACTTCTGAGAGAAAATAAACAAGGAATAATAATCAAGAATGAGAGTTAGATGTATCAGAATCAACGAGTCTATGTTACAATCAAGTAATATGACTGGGTTGCTCACCAGTTCACTATGCAGTATTTGGGAGAAGAAACTAATTTTCAAACTTCAGTAGTAGTAGTGTGAGGATTATGTTCAAAGTAGGAAAATCCCTCGTGCACCGGCATTTGACCTTGTCTGTTGAGCTATTGAGTTACTGTGATTTACATCATCCCAAATGCTCTGTCTGGTCGGGGTGTGGGGGTTCTTGGGGTTGGAAATTCAACTTTTTGGGTGAAGTAATATGGCTGGATTGCTACTCTATTCTTAAGATTCAAACTCAATACCTTTTGTTTTTTTTTTGTTTTGGGTTATTTAAGAGGAATTAAAGTTCTATTTTGATTTACAAGAAAAGTCGTAATTTGACTTGTAACTATTGTCGACAAATGGCCACAAGGAGGTAAGTTGTCTATAACTAAATGCTTCAAACCAACAAAAAGTCAATAGACAATTTTATGGTTATTAAGCTAATTGTCCGACCAACTTAATTGAGTTTTTTTTTTTTTTTTTTTTTTTTTTTTTTTTTTTGGCTTGAACCATATATTGGTACATTTGACATTTTTTAAAGCTAAAATAAAAATATTGATTAGTTTACTTTTTAGTTTAATAAACCGACCGTTTGTTCATATTTTATATTACTCCGTAATAATAAAATCGAATAAAAAATATATTTTATAGTTGATGAATGAACCAATGAGCTGGTGGTTGTAATTTAGAAGGAATGATTATTTTGTTTATTTAATACTCCGTATGAGTTAGGAGCCAACTACTGGTGAATATAGTTAATTTCTTTTTTAAAAAGGTAAATTTTTTAGTAGGAAAATATGATTTTTCTAAATTTTTACATGTTAACATGATTTTATTTGAATAATTTGTAATAAATTTGTTAATTCATAAATAAATAATGTTATTTTTCCCCTTGAAAATTATCTATTGAATTTTTTATTTGAGTCGGTCAACTATAAGCAACTTAAAATGATTTACTATTTTTGTGATCATTTACCTGCTAGGGATTGTGAACTTTCACATAAATAAAAAAAAAATGATATTTTCCTCCTTAATTGTCATTCTTTTTTTTTTTTTTTTTTTTTTTTGAAAACTTAATTGTCATTCTTAAATGTTCACCATGGCAATAAAAATTTGTTTATTCATTAGCTACCTTGAGTTGACTGAACATTAAAAAAAGAAATTTATTGCCCTGAGAAGGGTTATTGCATAAGTCGGACATAATTTTTTATTTAAAATTTATGTGTTTAATTATTGCTAACACCCTCTTATTTTTGAAAAATCAATCTGTCGATTGTATTAATTGATGAAAGCTATAATAGAGAAATTTATATAGTACGCACTATGGCCGTGACTGCTATTTCCCATCCATATTAATGTTGTATATATTTTTTTAAGAAAATTTTATAATCCTAAAAAAAAAAAAAAGTAATATTATTTTTTAAATAATTTATTCGAGTAGGAGATTCGGATATCCATTCCAACAAAGAAACCAATAATTATCATTTTTCCCATAAAATACAAAAGAAAAAAAATCAATAATAATAAAATAAAAACAAATTACACGAATTACCCACCCTGTTTCGGTACGCCCCTAGGCCCTATCTTCCTCCATCACAGATTCATAGCTCAGCTCAATCTTCTCCTCCTGCGAATCTTAATTACAGGTGCGTGTTTGAATTACGCGATCGATTTCCTTTTCACTGAATCTATGGTTTTAAAATCATTATGGGGTACTGTTAATTAGGGTTTTGTTGCGTTTTTCAGTCTATGCGTTGATTAATTTGCCCATAATATTACCCTTTGGTAGCTATGTATGTAAAGCTGATGCGTTTCGCGTTGATTTTCCTTGAATTTAAGAGATTTGAGTCGATTAATGCACATTCTTTAGTTTAGTAATCAGGGATATGATTTTTTTTTGGGTGCTATTTTGATAATAAGAATACCTTTTTTATGCCAAAAATCGTAGAATTACGACATTTTTGGTTTACAGTGGCCTGAATTTTGGGTTATGAGTTATCTTTTCGATGAAAAGTAAGTGTTAATTTATTTCAGGGAAATTTCAGTTGTTTAATGCCAAGTAGGTGTTTGTGTGTGTGTTAGGGAAAGAGCGATTTTGGAAAGAGTAAAAAGAGGCAGAGATTTGAGTAGCAGTAGCTAAATATGTATCGGCCTGGGGCAGCCACCACCAACCGGGGTGGAGTACCTACTGATAGTGTAGATTCTGTGGTGACACTAGATCAAGTTCCCCGTTGGATTGATGCTGAGCAGAGGTACTTGTACGCGAATGAAGATCCTGCTTTTCCTAATACATATTTCCCAGATCCTTTGGCACCTGCTTCTGGGTCTGAGATTAATGGGGATGGTATCCTTTCCAAGTTTCCAGTTGATCATGAGGTGAACTCGAAGATATATTTGTGGAGAGGGGACCCTTGGAATCTTGAGGTGGATGCTGTAGTTAACTCAACCAATGAGGTGAGGAATAATAGATAGTTTTATCAACTTTTACTGTTTATCAGTATTCATTAAGACTTTTCCAGAGTCTCAAGTGGCATGTAAATCTTTTTGTTTATCTGCAAATATGATAGTCCTTGTGAATATATTAGTCATTAGTGCTTGCTAGAAGCAATAGAGACCATATCAATTCAACTTTATCTGAAAGCCATATTTCTTTTGTTGTCGACAGAACTTGGACGAAGCTCACAGCAGCCCTGGTCTGCATGCTGCCGCTGGACCTGGTCTTGCAGAAGAATGTGCAACACTGGTAAGCTGGAAAACATAAGTTTCCATATATCTCTATCAATATCAAAGGGTAACTTTGCAATTGCCTGGAGACACTCATGACTCTGATCAGCTTTCTTGATAGATGGCAGTGGCCTTATGTTAAACTTAACCAGCTATTTCTAATTTATTGGAAATAATGTTTTGCAATGTTGAAATGTTAGTTTAATTTTCCTTCATAGGGTGGCTGCAGAACAGGAATGGCGAAAGTTACTAAAGCATATGATCTTCCAGCTAGGTGCGTACTGCGTAGTTGTTTATTTTCTATATTATTTACTCAAAATTGAGAAATGCTTTGAAACAGAATAAAGAGTCACTACATATTGTTATCTACTTATCTTATGAAGCATAAGTTTCAGTTATTCTGGGTTTGTTAGAGCCCTTGTATTCTTTTTTTAATCTAACAAAACTATGATCAATTCCATATGAGTATAAGCATTTTTAATATCAAAATTTTCTACTCTTGATGTAGAAAACAGAGAATATCTAATCAATATTAACTTCTGGCCTTACATTTTGCTTCAGTTACTCATCCAACTCTACTTTTACTCACAGAAATGCATCTTCTCCCCAATCCAATAATCGTCTCTTTCTTGCAGGAGGGTTATACACACAGTTGGCCCCAAATATGCCATCAAATATCATACTGCAGCGGAAAATGCTCTTAGTCATTGCTATCGCTCTTGCCTTGAACTCTTAATTGAGAATGGCCTTCAAAGGTTGCTTGATGGAACATTTCTTGTTCAATTGCTTACTGAACCTTTTATCTTTTTATTGTTAAATTTCAACTTGTATGACATTGTGATCTCCCACCTTTTGATATGTGGATGCAGTATTGCGATGGGCTGCATTTATACAGAAAGCAAGAATTATCCACGAGAACCTGCTGCTCATGTGGCAATAAGTGAGAACGATCTCATATATGTGTATGGATGTAGTGTTTCCATGTATTCTAATTATGCTTAGGAACATTTTGTCATCTATTATGTGTTTGGTAATTCCTTGGTTCACCGTGTTTCCATTTTCAACTCCCCCAACCTTATTTTGTCTTATCTTGGACTAGGAACTGTACGGAGGTTTCTTGAGAAACAGAAGGACAAGATACAGGCAATTGTGTTTTGTACAACGACGTCATCTGATACAGAGATATATAAAAGGTTTCCTTGAATTATTCAATTCATATAATGCAAGTCTGATTTATAGTTTTGCAATCTGTCCAAACTTATTCTTAATGAGTTGATTGTGCTGTACTTATTGCTAATGAGTAGATTGCCCTGCACATTATTAATTTATATGCTTGTGCCATGTTTTTGCAGATTGCTTCCTCTCTACTTTCCTCGTGATAAACAGGAAGAGGCTATAGCCATTACAAAACTTCCTGCAGATGTTGGGGATGAGAATGGCGAGACAGTTATAGATGAACGTAAAATCAGAATAAAGCCTCTTCCAAAGACCAAAAAGACTGTTCCAAGGGAACCACAGACCACTCTTGATATCCCCATCAATGATGTTGGATTAGTAAGAAGGTTGGTCATTGGAATTTTTACATATAGGTGTGAAGATGTTTAGCTAATAAGGAAACCATTGTTTGTCTCTATGGTAGTATTGCATGCATTTTTAAGTGCTTGCTGGTTAAGACTGTCACTTGAATTGTTACTATGCCTGCCTGCCGAACATATAATTGTATATTTGTATAGATCCTCTTCTTTCTTGAATTCTGCTATTTGTTTTGTATAGCATTTATAATTTCTTGACCTTATTGGTGGTAACAATTGTATGATTTCTCAACATGTAAAAGAAACTGTATGAATTCTATATCACCAATGTTATGCCAAATGACCCTTAACAAAACTATTTTTGAGCAGGAATTCATCCTATTTGGATTCATATTTGGATCCTACGTTTATGTCCCTTATCAAGGATCCTGATCAGCGAAGGAAGGAACAGTGGGAAAGAACTATTGAAGAACAAAACCGATGGAACTGCTTTAAAATGCTTGGATATGGTGAACTTGGTGGGCCTCCTCTGTCAGCTGCTGAAGAATACTCACTTCATTCCAGATATCTCGCTAAAGCGAATTCTGTGAATCTGTCAGACATAGCAGAGATGAAGATTATGTATGCAACTATTTCTTTAGATGCATCGCCCCTCCTTTCTCTACACTAAAAGTATCAATGATTTCTGTGATTAGGTTGCATGACTTTTTCTTTACAAATCCCATTCTTACCTCTTGTGTTGCAGTTACCGAGGTGGGGTAGACAGTGAGGGCCGCCCAGTTTTAGTGATTGTGGGGGCTCATTTTCTGCTCAGATGTCTTGATCTGGAGAGGTTTATTCTTCATGTTGTAAAGGCAAGTAATTTCGGCTATCTATCTGGTCATCTTTACTACCAATGATTCCATACTATCTATCAATGCCGAGATTGCATCATTTTCAATCATAACAGCTAACAGTATTTGCATTTCAGGAGTTTGAGCCATTGATACAGAAGCCTTATACTATTGTTTACTTTCATTCTGCAGCTTCTTTACAGATGTAAGTGCTCTCTTGTCCCCTTTGTTGTATCTCTTTATCATATGTGATTGATTAGCTCAGATTTGCCAATCTTTAATCGCAATTTAACGGATTTGTCTATGTGGATGCTTTCCATTTCACCCTATCAATGAAGCTTTTTCTACTTTAGTGAAGTATCTCTTTGTCCAATTGAACAACCATTTGAAGCATCCTACTGTTAAAAGACGTGCTTTGAGGCTTCATTACATTTTCTATTCTCCTTGATTCACCAGTCTAGGATAGATTGTAGTGAACTTAAACTCTAATTTTCGTAAAAAAATGCATTTGGTTTGCTGAAGGAGTGCTTATTCAATGTATATGTATTCTTTTGTCATTTCTTGTGTTTTATAATAATCAGGCAACCGGATTTGGGATGGATGAAGAGATTACAACAAATTCTTGGCCGGAAGCACCAACGCAACCTTCATGTATGCAATTCTACCGCATTTTTGGTTCCCTTTTTCGGCATTCTGAAAGCTATAATTGCATTTTAACATAGTATATTTTTTCCTATTCAGGCAATATATGTCCTTCACCCAACTTTTGGACTAAAAGCCGCAATTTTTGCATTGCAACTTCTTGTTGATAACGAGGTATCTTGAATTCTCGTCGGCCTGTCCTGAAAAAATACCATGAAACAAATACGTCTTTCCTAATTTAGAATCTTGACCATTTTCCTTCTCTGCTGAATCTTAGCGCATGCATGTTATTGATTCCCAGGCATGGAAAAAAGTTGTATACGTTGATCGCCTTCTCCAACTATTCAGATACGTTCCCCGCGAACAGCTTACAATCCCGGATTTTGTGTTTCAGTAAGTGTTCATTACTCCCGAACAGTCAACTCCTTTGTCTACTCTAGGTAAAATCTGGCACTTGCAGGGCATAGATGCTGAATGGTCTCCATAAATGGTGTGAATCACGTTGTGCTTTTCTTGAACATAATATATAAAAATAATGTGTAGTCTCACCATCAACTTAGGCTTTTAGTCGAGACATAACACATCCCTTTATTTTGGTATCAAAGCCAGACCTAGGCAAAAGCGCAAATTATATTGTAGGCCAAGGTCCACCATGCGCAGTGTGGACCTAGTCCAGATTATGTACTTGCAGTTAACAGATTATGTACCTATAGATAAACTGTAAGTACATAATATGTTAACCGTGACAGTGTACATACTACATACTCTGTTAACTATAAGATATATAATATGTTAATTGCATGTACATAATCTGGATAGGGTCCACAATGTACATAGTGGACCATGGTCCATGATATAACAATTGAGGCGAAAGGTTATGGGTTTGAACTATGTATTCGGGCCCACACATGTGAGGGGGCATACAGACGGAATACATCCCTTCAATAGTTTCTTATCGTGGAGCCCTCGTTGCAGGCACGATTTAGAAGTGAACGGTGGAAAGGGACTCATCGTGGATCCCAGAACGAAATATGTTCATCAGAGACCATGAAACCCGAAGACAAAAACATTAATCATCAGCCATGGAAGCACAGTTATAGCTTGTAATTTGTTGGTTTTCATTTTCCTTTTCCAGTGTTTAGGTGAGGTTGCAAATTCTTCTTCTTCATATTCTTGTTCCCCACTAATTTTTGTGAAATATCATTTTTATTTCTTCTTCCCTGTAATTCTATTGTTTGAGGAACAAACAGAAACACAGTCTCTTGTATTCAAAGGCAATAATTTCCTGTTTGTATCCTATCCCCCTTTGTGTAACTTTGTAACAGCACCCAATAATTTCTAGTCTGATAATAACAAATTTATCAGTTTGTTTCATCTAATTCATTACATTTCAAATTAAATTTATCAAATTCAAATTCATAAATTGTGATTTATTACTTTGATTTAGAAATTTAATTTCATCAATTTGTTGGAATCAACAGAAAGTAGGGGACAATTTGAACAACTTAGATTTTAGTGTGAATTTTGCTGTTTGTGCAATTAGGTTATTGAACAAAAATATGGAAACAACATTTATTAACATTAAAATTTTGTGTAATGTTCAGGACACTTGTTAGGAAGCATTAAATATGGGTGCTTTTGTTTATTGATTGATGATGTATTCCCATACCCCCTCGGTCTTATAGGATTGTAGATGAGTTAAATCACAATGATTCAACGGCCCCTTAAGTGGAAGGGCAAGTGTTTGATGCCCACAAAGAGCTACTTAGCAAATTATATCGTGGATCATAATCTAAAACGACATTAATTTTGTCAACATTTTTTTTTTTTTCTGTTTCACCTATATGTTCAGAAACTCAAAGGTTCATGTTCATAAATTAAACACTACAGTATTCAAATTATGCACAAAAAAATGCTATTGCCGGGAATCGAACCTGTTTTTTTTTTTTTTTTTTTTTTAAGTGGACGCGCGTTTTTAGTCAAAACGACGTCGTTTTTGCAACCGTGTGCACCATACACGGTTACACAGCATAATTTGTGCCCATATCCCCTCAATCCTATAAGATTATGGATAAGTTAAAATGTTAAATCACAATGACTCAACGACCCATTAAGTAGAAAAACAAATGTCTGATGCCCACAAGGAATTACTTCGCAAATTATATCGTGGATCATGATCCAAAATGGCATCAATTTTGTCATTTTTTTTTCTGTTTCATCTATATGTTCAGAAACTCAAAGGTTAATGTTCATAAATTAGACACTACAATATTCATCCTGTTACATATTTGTAGCATGACTTATATATGTTTAGAAAATCAAAACTTAATATTCACAAACTAGTATGTTCAGAAACTCAAAACTTATGGCCCGTTTGGTTCACGGAATAGGCCGGGAATGGCATAGCATTCCCAGTAATAGGCCTATTCCGTTGTTTGGTAACCATTTCTATTACCAGGAATAATATTCCTGGTAATAGCCTATTACCTAAAATAAGGTAATAGCTATTACTAGGGCCCCCCCTGGTATTAGCCTATTACTGAACGCTCAGGAATAGATTTTAGAATCTATTTCCTTTTTTACCCCTTTCTTTAACCTAATTTTTTTTATCATATATATAAATTTATCCTATTTCACCACCGTCGTCGCCGCCACCACCATCGCTGCCGCCACCACCACCATCGTCGCCGCCGCCACCACCACCATCACCGCCGCCGCAGCCACCACCACCATCACCGCCGCCGCCACCACCACCACCACCATCGCCACAACCGTCACTGGCCCCACCACCGCCGCCGCCCCACCACTGCCACCGTCGCCACCACCACTACCACCACCGCCACCGCCACCATCACCACCACCGCCATCGCCACCACCATCATCCCCGCCACCGCCACCAGAACCACCACACAGCACCACCACCGCCACAACCGTCGCTGCCCCCACCACCACTGCCACAACCGTCACTGTCAACACCACCACCGTCGCCCCCACCACTGCCACCACCACCATCACCGCCGCCGCCACCACCACCACCATCACCGCCGTCGCCACCACCACCATCACCACCATCGCCGCGCCGCCGCCACCACCACCATCACATATTTTTATAAGGGTATTTATGTCTTTTAAAACATATTTCATTTCTATTCCTTAAATCAACCAAACACTGTAATATAATTCCTAAAGTCTATTCCTTCCGCGAACCAAACAATAGAATACAAATCCTATTCTATTCCTTGCCTATTCTATTCCTTATGGAATAGCATTCCTATTATCTCAAAATTCATTCCGTGAACCAAACGTGTTGTTAATGTTCAGAAATGACACCTCATTAATCACGACAGCTGAAACGCTATTGTTTTGGACTAGGGTCCACTTTCACAATATAGCTATTGGAGTCATCCGACAAGTGAGTGAGACTCCCACATTGTAGCTGTCAAGACTTAATCCTACATCTTTGAATGCAATTTTTTCACCCGAAGGCGTCCTCTTATTTGACCTTGGCCATGCAAGGTGTCCATGTTAAACATGTGATTGTTATTTCCAAATCCCCACCCCCCCCCCCCCCCCCTCTCTATTTGAACCCCTCCCCCACCCCCCTAAACCCCCCACCCCCCCCCCCCCCAAAAAAAAAAAAAAAAAAACAAACAAACAAACAAAACTTGGGTAAGATGAAAATATTCAAAGACTGCATATTTGAAGCAAAAAATGCTGTATAAATTCAGAAGAAAAAACATAAGGTGGGGTAACTCCTGAATATATATTGTATGAATCTGAATCCTAGTGTACAAGGAACTCTTTTGTAAAACCAATACACCCAAATAAGACAGCACATTTTGAAGCAAATGGTGTATAAATCCAGAAAATATGAGGCAGGATTATTCCTGAATACACAGAGATTTGTAACCAACCAATTCTGGGTATAGGCACTGAAGAAATTATAGACTACAAAGACATGTACAAAGATAATCCCCAACCTAACAACCTCAGCTCACTACCAGAAAGTCATTAAAACAAGCTTCCTAGTCTGTCTTGTCTTTATATCCTCTCTATAAAATGATTTGAGTATAGATTACAGCCTCTTTTCCCCATGGTTTATGACAACGGGATTGCAGAAAGGTTACCCGTGGCGGGAAATCTTTGCCTTCGAGGCCGCCTAGTTGTCTTTCCCCATCCCGTTAGGCTTCTGTCCTCCAAACTCGATTCGATAGTGTTCTGTTGATGCATTAAGGAAGTGGTTGTTGGGGTTGAAACGAGGGCGGGCCCACTGTCAATAATGGCAGCCCGTCGCCTTCCCCTTCCCCTTCCACCGCCATTTCTTCTTGTCAATCCAGAGGTCCAGGGATGACCGGTGGCTCTCATTAATCCTCCGAACGTTTGAAGGTCTTCGGTCACTTCGTGTCTTGACAAGGAAGTCAGACCGGGAAGGATGTCCCTCTGAAAGTCCCTTCGCTGCCTTCCCCTCCTTCCTGGACCCTTTCGGGCTCGATTTGAGACCGAAGTCACCACACTATCTTCCACGTTTTGGATCTCGGGAACGAATGGTTTAGGCATGTAGTCTTCTTCCTTTGTCTCGGTTAGTTGCAATGTCATAGCCTCGAAATAATCTATTCCCTCTGAAGAAGAATTATCGTTAGGAGCCCCGTTCTTGCTTACCATTTCTTTGCTCGACTTGCCCGAAGAGACAGCATTGACAAACCACCGAAGCGATTCGGTCAAAGGATCAAGACGGGTCTCATCTACAACCGATGAGATGGCAACGATTGATTCTGCAGCGATCCTCGCAACTTCATCTTGTTCTTGCTCAACCTTGTGCTCGGGCAACTGCAAAGATGCCTCGGGTCGTTTATGCTCTTCCTCGGGGGGTAAATTATCTCCCTCGTTGTCCAAAACAACGGGAGCTTCCAAATCTATCTCCACGGTCCTTGCTTTGACATTATCGCTCACAACACACGGCCCTAACGGATCCTCATCCTCGGTAATACACGAGTTCAAATCGAAGTGGTTTTTGATACCTGTAGGTTCTCGGGCAGCTTGATCCTCGGACTCTGCAATTGAAGCGTCAAAAGCCACATTGATATCGATCACGATATTCTTCTTGTCATTTCTGATATTTTCTCCTTCAAGCAAGGAAGGAATGGTTGCGGAATTTGAAACAGGTGACTCGTTTTTGGAAGCACAACGATTTTCAATAGGAACCCCGAGAATTTTCCTGACATTTTGAGTCCCCGACACCTCCTTGGCCCCAATATCACTCAAAATCGAGGCAGATTTTTGGATGAGGATTTCATTGAGATTCTTCGAAATTTCACCCTTGCAAAATGGAGTCGAAGAAGATGGAATGAATTCAGAATCAAAGTTTGGAACTTTCCCCTCGTTTTTTTGAAATTTAAGCCATGGAAATTTAGCTACACTGTCTTCTTCGAGCTTTCTTTTATCATCAACGAACTCTTCATCTTGCTTCGTGGTGACATCATCCGCAACATTCAGGTCAAAATCCTTTGCCGACTTAGAACCTGTTAAGTTGGAGCCGACAAGAAACTTCCCATGTTGATGGTTAGTATAGCCCTTGTTATCGTTCGGATTGTTAAAAAAAACCGAAGGGAATCGAACGGATGGTTCCCTCAACCCCGATGAAGATCCATGGTAAAACCCATTCTGGACAGGTAGCTCACTGCCCAAACCCCCGGGATTCACTATAGAGCTCCCATTGGCGTGCCACTTGTCTCCGATAGTTTCATGGCCGTGAGAATAAGTGTGCGAGTTTCTACTCAAATCTATAGACGAGTTCAAAGACGCACTTGTATGGAGCGGTGTTAACTTCTGAGTCGGGCTACTCGTTGGCCTGCCACCGCAATTGGAGACGGAACATGACCACGAGTTGGAAATCTCGGAGGAATTACCTAAACGATGCGGATGGGGCAACAGAGATGTTGCACCGGGTTCCAAACGGCTACAATTCGAGTTTTCACGGCTTTTATCAACGGTTTCTAACCCACAACCCGCCCTCGCTCTCCACAGGTCATCCCTAGTACTGTGAGCGTGATGAATCCCGGGATTTTGATGAGCTTTCCCGAGCCTAGCTTCAACTGGATGAAAAGGCGTAAGTAGCTTATTTTGTTCAAGACATTGAGGTAACGGACCGACATTGCTTTTAGTGCGACCTGCAAAAGGGAATAAACATTTCGTTTATAACTACCAAGCACCACGAGTAATAGTCATATAGGATAGGATAAGACAGAAAAGAGTTTATCGCACTTTTGGTCCCACGACTATAGTGGCACTATCAGGATTAATCCACGACTTTCAAACCTTGCAATCTCAGTCCACGACTATTGTTTTTTTTTTTTTTTTGGAAAAATAGTCCTTCCGGCCCATTTTCCGTCAATTTCTCACCGGAAGGACCATTTTTCCAAAAAAAAAAAAAAAACAGTAGTCGTGGACTGAGATTGCAAGGTTTGAAAGTCGTGGATCAAACCTGATAGTGCCACTATGTATGCAATTTCTTAAGCCCCGCTAATTAGGCAAGTAGAACCATTACATGATATGTATTACCTGCTTCATATTTATAGGAGAGCCAGTCTCTCTCTTTTCCCTTACTCTCCATAAATGGACTACTCGGGGGGCCATTGGAAGTTCCGTGGTTAGTGTTCCACATCATTTCGGGTGGAGCTAAAAAGCCGGGATTTGGTTTACCGGTAACATTTCGGGTTTCAGCCTCTTTGTAGCTAGCACAATGACCGAGAAAATCAACGGGCGGTGGAATAGTTGCTTCTTCGAGCTGAGGAGGTTCGTTCAGATCAGCCAACCCATTTACACTTCTTAAACGTAAATGTGACATCGAAGCATCTTTTCGGGAATCAGTTCTTTCACCACCGCCTCCAAGAAACGATTTCATGCTACTCTCTCGTGCAATAGTAAAGTTTCCGTTAGCAGGGTAGCTCGGGAAGATGGATTCTTTAGAATCTTGCAACTGTTTGCCTTCTTCAGTATCGACGTACTGATCAGCCGAGAATTGAAGATCGAACAATTTTTTCCGCACTTTCGATGGCCTAGCCTCGAATGCTGCTTCACAGTTTTTCGAGGAACATCCATTTTGCAATTGAACTCGACCGGACTGTACATCGCTTCCCTGTGTACAGCTTAACAGAGAATTACCCATTTCGGTACTAGAAGTACACGGTCTAGCGTAACCAGAATTCGTCAAAGGAAAGCCGGTAACGTGCCATTTCTGAACATCTTCGTAGGGCACTTGAGATCCTAGAATGCTAGACGAAGACGATGGCTCCAATGACATCCGGTTTTTATTTAGTTCTTTCTTTTTAACTTCTTCCATCATGTCCCTCTGGATTCTGTAAAGGCGGTGGAGTTCCGAAACCTAAGAGAAAACGTCTCAAACAATTAAGAACTAGCAATACAAGCCCTTCGGGCTTCGGCACACGCAAAGGGCTTTGAAAAAGAAATTGCCAATCGGCAACCAATAATAGTGATAAAAACAACCCAAATGCGGGCAACCCCAGCCAAGTTGGTCAAGTTGTTGGCTTGGTGACCACACGGTTCCAATTTCAACTCCTAGTAGGAGCGGCCTATTGGTCTTTTTGGTTTGAACCGGTCAGCTATGGGCAACCTAGGCTGGTCTACCTCCTTGTGATCCTATGCCGGCTAGGGTCACAAGGCGAGATTTACCCAATGCACACCCTCAGGTAGTGGCTGCGGGTTTCCTTCCGTCACCCAAAAAAAAAAAAAAAAAAAAAAAAAAAAAAGAATCCCAAATAAACATAAAACAAACCAGCTTGGTTGGCATGAGTGGTCATGCACTCTTGTCCCTTAAGAGAGGTTGGGAGTTCAAATCCCCTCTTGTATAGAAAAACTAATCTGGCCAGCACTTTGCTCCTTAGTTGGGCCAGCCCGGTGCGAACGGGGATTAGTCTGAGTATGGTATGGGTTTATTAAAGGTGCCTCCTACAGTTAGGGTTTGCTCAAGACACCTCGTGGTCTGACCAAAAAAATAAATAGAAAACAAAGCATATAACCTAAAACAGGTGTACCTGATTCTTGAATATTGCCTCGTGTTCGAGCATTTTCTGTTTTACTGCATCCTTGTTGTATCCTGAACAGGCATCCACAACGCTCCTCGACGTGAAACCATTACAATATTGCCCATTTGCTACGGCCCTATCTCCATAAAACAGGGGCCAATTACTACTAGTAGAATCCTCATTAAGGTCCCTCATGGAGTAATAACCCGGCAAGACGCCTTTCTCGTGCACTTGGGTTCCCATTCCTGCACAAACCAATGAAAATTAAACTAGAATAGATGGCTTATTCTTGATTACTAAATTAAGTATTTCGACAGAAGGAAGAACACTCCTGGTCATTATGGGAAACGCCAACGAAAATTAACGAACAATCAGCCAACAATTGCAAACATAATTCACAAACAAGCGGGGAAAAGTACAAAGGTCTGATTCAAACATACTTGGCATCGATTAGAACATCAGGATATTCACCAATTGGAGAAAAAGGAAACGATACACAATTGAAGATTGCAACGTATATATATTCAAAACATTCCCATTTCAGAATGTACAATTACAAGCTACAAACAAAAATATAAATTAAAAAAAAAAAATCGTTGTTGGAAAATGCAGTCCACAATTCATAGTGGCATCTTTTGTTTGTTTTTAACGCTTCATAGGAACTAGCATGTCACAAACCAAACCAACCAGTTAACCAAAGGAAATAACACAAATTTCTCATTCAACTACGCAATTTAATCGCTTCTTTAACGAAATTGAAACAAAAACCAGTTAAAACAATAAAATAGAGCTCAGAAAAGCATCAACACCTCAGCCAAAAATAAGCAACTAATCTCAATAGATAAATTCCGAGTTCTCACTCCAATCAGAAGAATAAACACTTCACCTTTTTCTTTACTACAGTCACAAGACGAAACACTTTTAACACAAATACACAAATACACAATACACACTTCATAAGCTTCGAAAAGTCGCAATCTTTTAACTTCACAAAAACTATGGGAAGCATTTATGTCCACTAGCAAATAAGATGCCAAAGATAACTAATCGAATCTGTCAGTATATTTTCACAAATAAGTAAACTACAGTATGATACAGGAAATGTGCAATCCCAATTATCCAGATTAACCACCAAACCATTAAATGGAGAGCCCAAAAACACAATTCAAGCACAATTACAGCAAGGTAACAACAAAAATTACTAATTAAAATCAATCATCTAAAACAAAAACAAGAATTCCAAAGAACCCAATAATCATCATGTCTAAGATACTTTTACCTCAGACCCACATCCTGGAATCACCTCTTCTCATGACCCTTTGATGGATTGAATCATTAGACAAAGCTTCAAGAATTAAAGCAGCTCAAAATTATGGATATTCAAAGCCCAGGAAGCCAAACAATTAGAAAGAAAGAAATTAAAATATAAACAGATTAAACCAAAAAAAAAAAAAAAAACCAACAATTCAGGAATAAATAAAAAGGGAAAACTAAAGTTGGGGGTTTGGCAACACCATTGAAGAAGCACAGATCCTCATGAGACTGAACAAAAGATTGAAGATTTCGATCTGCTGGGGCCAGCCCCCCGTTCTCTCTCTCTCTCTCTCTCTATCTCCCTCTCTCTGTCTAAAACTAAGTTCTTTCTCTCCCTAAAGTGCGTAGCATAAATTTTTAATTTTTGTAGAGAGAGAGATCCCAGATAAGAAATCTTTCACACAAACAAACGACCTTCTTCTAAGAACAGTGACATTTAATTTGTCAACATCCGGTCTCTTTTATTCTCCGCTTTTTCTTCACTATAAATTTCTTTCCTTTTTCTTCCTTTTTTTTTTTTTTTTTTTTTGGGTACCCACAAAATTTTATTGAGAAATCATAAGAAATGGGGCATTTTCTTGATTCCCTCCACCTTCCTTGCTTTTTTTTTTTTAAATATTAATATTAATGAATTAAATTTTACAATATCATACGTAACCTAGTGTGTGTATAGTAGAATTGTGTACTTAACTTGTTAAAGATACATTTTTAAAAAATAAAGAGAAAATTTGCATATTTGATGCTTAAGTTATACTCAAGTTTCGACTCAATTCCCTTAATTATGATTGTATTTTTTTTTATCCTTTAATTATGAGCGAAGTGATGAATTTGGTTTCCAATGTTAGGTTTCCGTATCAACTTGACGAAAAATTCAAAAATTTTATATTATTTGAGGGATAAAGTAGAAAATTCATATATTATTATCATTCTTGTATTGAAACCACTTGACAATATTATTTTCAATTTCCCAACCTCCTATTTCAAGGTTATTTAATTCTAAAAATATTTCAATAACCCTCGTATAACTTGTTAGGAACCTAGGTCCCATAAACTCTGCACTGTAGCTTAGGTCATCTCCAATCCAAAACACCAAATTTTTTACTAAAATGAATATTCTCAAGCATATTTTTACATCAATTTTTTCTATCTCCAACCCATTTACAACAATTTTTATTCCTTCACTAAAATAATTTGTATTCTCAAAAATCAAATCTTTATATTAATACTTTAATTATTTTAATGTAAAATATTATTAGAAGGTAAATAATATTTTATTCCACAATAATACATCATATGACATCCATTACGTTTTTATTTAATTTATATTTAATATTAATTTTTTTAATAATTTTGATATGATCTTTCAAATGATATAATTTATTTTTAATAATATACAATTTATGTCTAAGTATTTTTTTAAAAAAAATATGTAAATATAATCCTAAACAAAAAGAATACAAAAGGTATTAATAAAAAATAACAATGGCAAAACAAAGAAAAAATCTGAATTTTTTGCCATTGATGAATAGCATTGTGCCAAAATTTGCCATTGCCGTGGCGCAGTATTATTCATCCACGTTAAAAAATCTGCCATTTTGCCATGTTCATTGGAGGCTAATTGTGTCAAATTTGTTGCCTAAAATTTGATTTGTCATCTTCTTTGGAGATGGTTTTAGTCAAAAACTAGTATTTGCGCCCGTGCGATGCACGGAATAGATTTGTTGTAATATATTAAGAATATTTGAATCGATATATAATTATTTAAATTAGAACATCAAATATTATATAGTTCAATTGAATATACGGGTTGGATCATTTATGTGTTTTTATATTATCATTGTATGAATTTAAGCAAATAATTGCTCAAATTAATAGCTAATGTGTAGATGTATGCATGTAGTGTTATAACTTTGGAGATTTTTTTATCATTGTTTAGTATTTTTTTTTTATAAATTATACAAATGCGTTTGTTTTCTAACAACTCAGTTATATGAATGAATTGTTATCTTAATTCATTTGTATGGAGGATATTTTTTTTGTCTATACATATAGTAATTTTGTCATTTAAAAAATATAATATCAACGATTTTATTTACACATTGTTGAAACCTCTTTGTAGACGACATTGGTAGTAGCAACACAATCTTGTCCATCATCGTCTAGAGCTAACACCTTCAATTGATCAGGATGGGTGACTCGGTGAAAATATATAATGGTATAATATTAGTCAATTAGCGATCCTTTTATATTTTAAATAAATTAGTAATATCATATTCATTTTCAGTCAATTATTCTTTTATATTTTTAGTCAATTAGAATATTACATGGAGTGATATTTTTACCTAATTTGTGTTCCATTTTTAATTGAGGATGTATAATATTATTATTGAAATATTTCTATTCCATTTGTAATTTACCTTTACTATTGTTTAAAATATGCATTTACTATTTATGATGTAGAATATTATTATTGAAATATTGGCGTTCAATTTTAGTTTCCCTTCCATTTTAATTAAAATGCAATGGTCTAACCATTTATTTTTTTCATATTAGTCAATTATGAATAATTTTTTATTTGCAGTCAATTATTAATATTCATTTCCTTTTAAATTTTCAATCCATTAGTAATATCATATTTATTTTCATCCAATTACTTCTCTTTTATTTTTAGTCAATTAATCAATTAGCGAACTAAAATATCAAATGCAATGATATTTTTATCAAATTTTCGTTTCATTTTTAATTGATGATTTAGAATATTATTATTGAAATATTTCCATTTCATTTTTAATTTTCGCTACATTTTTAATTTACCTTTACTATTGTTTAAAATATGTCTTTAGTATTGATGATGTAGAATATTATTATTGAAGTATTTCCTTTTTATTTTTAATTTACCTTTACTTGATAGTGTAGAATATTATTATTGAAATATTTCCATTCTATTGTTTAAAATTGTGTAAAATTTATGACATACTTGTGATTTGATGTATTATACTGTGTAATATTATTGTGAAAAATTAAAATGTAATGATCTGACCATTTTTTTTTTCTATTTTAGTCAATTATGAATCTTTTCTTATTTTCAAACAATTGTTAATATTCATTTCCTTTTTCAATTAATCTAATGTTTGTTGCCAAGCACCTTGTGCTTAGATGGCATGTAGTGACCTCTCTTATGTGGGAAGTCATGAGATTGAGCCTTAGTGAAGGTGTTGGTTGAGAAAACATGTTTGAACAGATACTTATTTATTTACCTAATTTTCATTCCATTTTTAATTGATAATATAGAATATTATTGTGAAATATTTTTGTTCTTTTTTTTTCATCATTTTTTTTTAATTTACCTTTACTATTTACTATTGTTTGGGCGATAAATCAAGTAAATAGAATTTTGTTTTTAATTATATTATAGATTTTTTTTCTTTTTCTATTGTTTGGGTGTGAAAGTAAGGAAGAAGGATTTTCTTTTTAATAATGGTATAGATTGAGAATCTTTTTATATTTACCTATTTAACTTATTATTATAGTATTAATCAGTGACTTTCGTTTCTTTTTCTATTTTTAGTGAATTAAGGATCCTTTTATATTTTTTTATTTTAATGTTAACTTTTAATTTTACTGATTATTATTAGTATTAATTATTCAGTGAATTCCATTTCATTTTCTATTTTTCGTAAATTATGAATCTTTTTTTTTCAATTTTTTTTGTAGGATTATTTTTACTGTTGTTTTTATTATGACCCCTTTTAAAAAAAAAAAATCTTTCATTTTCATTGAATTAAGAATCCTTTTTTATTTTCAATTTTACTGATTATTATTAGTATTAATCAGTAAATTTCGTTTATTTTTCCATTTTTAGTGAAGTAATGATCTTTTTTTTTCTTCATATTTTACTGCTTATTTTCTGACTGATTATTATTACTATTAATTAATCAGTGAATTTCATTTCCTTTTCTATTTCTCGTGAATTAAGAAACTTTTTTTATTATTCTAATTTTTGGTAGAATTTTCTTTTTTTTACTGTTATCCTTATTATGACTTCTTTCTTTTTTCACACCCTTACGTTTCTTTTTTCCATTTTCATTGAATTAAGACTCTTTTTTTTTTTTTTTACCAATTATTATTAGTCATAATCAGTAAATTCCGTTTATATTATCATTTTTAGTGAATTAAGGATCTTTTTTTTTACTGATTATTGTTAGTTTTAATTAATTAGTGAATCCCGTTTCCTTTTCTATTTTTTGTGAATTAAGGATCTTTTTTTCTATTTTACTACTAACTTTTTTACTAATTATTATTAGTATCATTAATTGGTAATTTTTTTTTTTATTGTTTGGGCGGGTAAGTAAGAAATGGGGGTTTAGTTTTTAAGAATAATATAGAATTTTAGTGAGTTAAGGATCCTTTTTATAGAATTCTCTTTCAATATTTAAATACATTAGCATAGTAATTACACCAAAGAAAGAAAGAAAAATTATTAGAATAATAGTATTTTCACCCGTTCGATGCACAGAATGAATTTGTTGTAATATATTAAGAATATTTGGATCAATATATAATTATTTAAATTAGAACATCAAATATTATATAGTGCAATTGAACATATGGTTTGGATTATCTATGTGTTTTGATGTTATCATTGCTTAAATTTGAGCAAATAATTGCTCAAATTAATAGCTAATGTGTAGATGTACGCATGCGGTGCTGTAATTTTGGAGATTTTATTTATCATTGTTTAGGATTTTTTTTTTTATATAAATTAGTCAAATGTGCTCATTCTCAAGCAACTCAATTATAGGAATGAATTATTATCTTAATTCATTTGTATGGAAGATATATATTTTTTTGTCTAGATATATAGCAAATTTGTCATTTAAAAAAATATCAACGATTGTATGTACACATTATTGAAACATCTTTCGACATTGGTAGTAGCAACACAATCTTGTCCATCATCGTCTATAGCTAACACCTTCAGTCTATCATGATGGGTGACTCGAGTGAAAATATATAATTGTAGAATATTAGTCAATTAGGGATTTTTTTTATATTTTAAGTAAGTTTGTAATATCATATTCATTTTCAGTCAATTATTCTTTTTTAGTTTTAATCAATTAGTCAATTAGAATATCATATGCAATTATAACTTTTTCCTAATTTTCGTTCGAGTTTTAATTGATTATGTATAATATTATTATTGAAATATTTCCGTTGCATTTTTAATTTAACTTTATTATTGTTTAAAATATGCCTTTATTATCTATGATGTAGAATATTATTGTTGAAATATTTCCGTCAAATTTTAGTTTCTATCAATTTTTAATTAAAATGCAATGATCTAACCATTTATTTTTTTCATATTAGGTCATTATAGATCATTTTTTATTTGCAGTCAACTATTAATATTCATTTCATTTTATATTTTCAGTTAATTAGTAATATCATATTCATTTTCAGCCAATTATTCTTTTTTATTTTCAGTCAATTGGTCAATTAGAATATCAGATGTAGTGATATTTTACCCAATTTTCGTTCCATTTTTAATTGATGATGTAGAATATTATTATTAAAATATTTCTGTTTCATTTTTCATTTTCATTGTATTTTTAATTTAACTTTATTACTGATTAGAATATGCCTTTATTATTGATGATGTAGAATATTGTTATTTAAATATTTCCTTTTCATTTTTAATTTACGTTTACTTGATGATGTAAAATATTATTATTGAAATATTTCTGTTCCATTTTTAAAATTGTGAAAGATTTATGAAATAATTATGGTTTGATGTACTATATTGTGTAATATTATTGTAAAAAATTAAAATGTAATAATTTGACCATTTCCCTTTTTCATTTTAGTCAATTATGGATCATTTTTTATTTTTAGTCAATTATAAATATTTATTTCATTTTTCAATTAACCTAATTTATGTTTCTTTTTTCATTTTTAATTTTCAGTCAATTATTAATATTCAGTTATTTTTTAAGTTTACCTAATATCCATTCCATTTTTAACGGATGATGTAGAATATTATTGTGAAATATTTATGTTCTTTTTTTTCATTCTTTTTTTTTTTTTTTAAAATTTACCTTTACTATTTACTATTGTTTGGGTGGGAAATCAAGTAAATAGGATTTTGTTTTTAATTAAAGTATAGATTGACTCATTTACGAATTGGTTCAATAAATTGTAAATATTACCAATTGTTTGGTCACAAAATAAGCTTTATCTAATTATATCTATATTAAATTATATATATATATATATATATATATTATTTAATAAATTAGAAATTATAAAAATAAAAAATGATTAAATTGTGTAAATTATATCAGGGAATATTACGAATTATTTGATTAGAGGAATTACTTACTGAAAAAAATGTAGTGAATTATTTTATTAAAAGTAGCAAAAAATTGTGTATATAAATTAATAAATTAGTTGTATAAATTAAAAATGAAAAAACAGGAAATACATACTTAAAATTAGATTTCTAACTTATTTAATTTTCAGAATTTCGGAATAAATTTGTAATTGTATATAGTAAGGTAAGAATAATTCTTATGCAATATACGATTTGACAACTCAATTAATATTAAGATTTCGTGCAATGAACATGTATATCATCTTGTGTACTCATTTGAACGGTAATTTATTTTTATACAGTAATTATGCATAATAAATTAATATTATGCTAATTAATAACTAATAAAATTTATTATTAATTTGACCATTAAAATTAGTTTGGATGATAAAAAAACATATATGAATTGGTTCAATAAATCATAAATATTACCAATTGTTTGGTTAGAAAATAATCATTATCAAATTAAAATTGATTAATTTGACAAATTATACTTAAGATAAATATTACAGATTATTTACTTATATAAAACTTTTATTGAATTATTATTTTATAATAAGGAGTGAAAAATTATATATATATATATATATATATATATATATATATACCATATTGGTAGTTGGTTATATACCATATTATGGATTTACGTCCATATGAGAATATGAAAAGAATAAATGTACAACCTAATTAATACTACGTATTACATAATATCATACCTAATATTACTATACATAATACCATACGTAATTATTATTTTTAATACCATGCATACAATTACCATACATACTTGAATTGGTTATCAATATAGATTTCTTAAATTGGTTATAAATCATATTATAGTATTACGTCCATATGAAATAATATTAACATACATAAAATTACCATACATACTTCTTAATATTTAGATTTATTAAATTTGTTACAATTCATATTATGGTAAAATAATTCTTATGCTATATACGATTTGGAAACTCAATGAATATTAAGATTCCGTGCAATGAACATATATTCCATCATGTGTACTCATTTGACCAAAAATATGAAGGTTGGTTCAATAAATCGTAAATATTACTAATTGTTTGGTTAGAGAATAATCTTTATCAATAAAATTTAAAATAATTAAATCTCTATCATATTCATATGCTGTTGCTTTAGGCTTTTGTCAAGGAGCACTACTCACGATCCTCAACACATTGCCATGGCTCCAAATCCTTGTGTTACTCCTATTGGTGCTGGAAGGACCGTCAGATCAGGAAAAAAAATATTAATAGTCCAAACTCATTCAATGATGTCCCTTCTCATGCAAATGACCTGCAGATCTAGTTGCTCAGAGTCCACTAATAATCAGATGGTCAATTTTTTTTCTATCACTATGAATAGTGCATTACTTAATCTTGCCCAGAGTCCAATAATAAACAACTTTTAATGGATTGAGATAAGGTATTAGAGAAATACCTTTTAATGGGTTGAGCAAACTCGTCCAGATTAATGATGAAGAAGATCAGATGATATATATGATCAATATAATCATAGTTTATATAATATATGTAGATAGATTTTAAATTTCACCAATGGTATATATGATTTTCTATTCTTTATTAAAAAAAAAAAAAAAAGAGTTGAAAAAGGATACAGAGATTTACCAAATGTGTAGGTGTAGTGCAACAGCTCTTTTGGATACGCAGAGAATATGGGTCTTGTTCCTCCTCTTCTTGAAGGTCCATGTTCTCTACACCATTGCTATGCAGTTGCAGAGAATATTCCCTTAGGTTCTTCGTAACTTTGTACTGTTTGTATTGAAGAGAATGTGATGTATATATAGGTGTTTAGATATGATTAAGGGTAACATTTATGGTTTTTATTATATTACCAATTACCAATTACCAATTACCAATTAAAATTAGAGTTACAATTTTACATTTGCTTACCAAAAAATTATATATAGTTACTACTTAATTTATATTTGAAGAATATATTTACCTAATTTACTTTATATACAGTAATAAGTATGTCTACACATAAATGAATAATATATAATATATAATTTCAATATTTTGATAATTAATTAAATTAGAAAATTAAGATATTATATAAATGCCGCTAAGTTTTGGGGAAAAATTTATATGGTTTTTATATTATTATTATTATTATTATTATTATTATTATTTTATTATGCTTACATTATTTCATAAGATTTTTATTATATTTGAACAATAATATTTTCAATTATATTATAGAATATAATACCATACATAATATTACCAATTATGTAATATAACAATTAATAGATTTTATTTAATTTCCATTTGACATTTACTTACCAAATAAACTTTACTACAAAAGTTTTGGGGGGAAAATTTGTTAGGAGGATTTTACTTTTATATATATATAGATTGTATGTTATATATATAGAGAGAGAAGTTTATTCAAATGCGGTCGCACCCTCTCCTGTACAACCGTTTGAATAATATATTAATAGTGTTAACAAAAGACATTAATATTGTAGAATAAATATGCAACAATAAAATACAAAAATATATTAAAAAAATACATCATATAACTCCCCACCTCTAATGATACATTTTTGAACACTGTTTGGTGCTTTTATTCATACATAATGGTGTCTTTTTAATTATGCGTACCTCATTTATGTATTTTTTGTTGTGCATTTCCTAATGCTTATGTATATTTATATAACTATTAATGCGGTTACACTGATCACACAGAAAGGCGTAGCTACACCTGAATTCAATTATAATAAGTCTCACACATAAGTGTATGGTGGAATTACATACACCCGGAACGAATCTCAATATTTTCCATTCAAATTTGATATTTCTCTATCGCTAACAATAAAGATATCTTACATTAATAGCGCATTAATGATACCAACCGGGTTGACAAATACAATTTATAATTTTATATAAATATATAATATTTATCATTAAATATTACCTACTTTTTGTTTATGATGAACTCACCCTTTTAGATTGGGCGTTGGATAGCGTCCTATTCGTTCTTGAATTGTTAGGTAAACTTATTACTTTATTAGTATTTTATTTAAAAGAAAGAAAAAACTTTTTTGGCACTGAAATGAATACAATTTATATAACTAGTACATGCTAATATAATATATTGTTATTATTTAAAATGAAAATAATGTATATTTACTCTTTAAAATATTTATGATTGATTATTTTTGTGGTTTATATTATTAAAAGTCATAAAATATACTTCAAATTTGGTAAGATTGTGGCAATTTTGATCCAATGATAATGGGAACATAAGAAAACTCGAATGAAAAGATTTGGATTTAATGTTTTCTTATGTTTACGTTTGTTGGACAACTTTATTGCCATTTGTAAGATTATGACGGTTTTGGTTATCTAGTGAATATAAATATAAGGGATATTTCGTTTTGATCTATTATTTTTATTCTAAGTTAAACACCCTAAGTCTTGAAGTACCCATGAAAATATTTGAAGCTTAATGTAATCTCTTATGCTTTTGTTATAGCACACAAATCACACAGAAAAACAAACTCGATCGAGAATATTAACAATAATCAAACACATGATCTTCTTATGTGAATTTATACTTCATCAACTTGGACACACATTTCAAGACAATTGAAGGTACATTTTTCAACTTTTAAAAGTGGGCCTAAACAACCAATTGCGAATAACAAATTAAAGAAATCAAAATTATATCTTGTTTCTCGATTTAAAATTTAGTGAATCAATTTTGGACAAAGTAATAGTATAACGAGTAATGTTATTTTCCTCTCCTGATTTTACATCATAATTTTTACCTCTTTATGTGGTAATCTTTTATTGGTTCCTTTTATATATTTAATTAATATATTAATATATACATTTCTTTTTTAATGTTGGGTAAGTTAATCAATAAATAAAAACAATAATTGTATTACTATGTGAAAGGTAAACAATATACGATAAAATTATAAAAATTAACATAGTTCTACTATAAATACTCACGATGTGATGGATTCTATTACACTGTAATATCTGTTCATCTATACTTTATCAACCTGTTGAAGCACAAAGAGTCAACATCGTCTCTACTGAAGCTCAATTTCATGGCCTCCCACATGGGAGAATCACAACATACCATCTGAGCACAAAGTACTTGACACGTATTTTAACTTCTAGCAATCGAATTTTAAAAAATTAATTCAATAATCAACTAATCAAAAGACAGTACCTCACCTGATTTTATATTGTCAAAAATAATCAAACATTCTCGAATAAGGAATAAGCTAGGGCCAAGCACCTTGTGCTCAAATGACACATTTGTAATTTTCTTTGAGGCAAGATTACAGAATCGACCTTGATAGTGAGGTATTGACTTTTTAGACTGCAACAAATAGAGAAAGTATAGAAGATATATTACCTTATAATACAGTAAATATTACTAGAATAAGGAATAAGCTAGGGGTTGTTAATTCGTGGGGTAAACGTAAATGCTTATATTGGGTCTCAGCTAACTACATGGGAATTTTTTTTTCTCATTTTCGCAATTTTTTTAGTCTATTTTAAGTGATTTTGTTATCATAAAATTTTTTCTATTTTAAGCATCGTTAATTGGTTAACGGTAGTACCATGGTGAGAAGATATAATGAGGGGGGACCCACTAACACCGTGGGGTGATTGATTATTCTTTTATGTACGGAGCATTTCTTTATTGTTGAATAATTCGTCCTTTAAAAATATTATTTTTTAATCGACAAAGAAAACTCGCAATTATTTTTCTGAGTTTATATGTATTTTTATATACTAATTTGTAAATTATGTAGAAGAGATAATTATAGTGGTCGTGCGATGAGTTTAACCAAAATGATATTAACTAAAATCAGACTGTAATATTTAAATACGAGAATCACGTTCTACCCACTTAGTTATCATTTTTAATGCATAAAAATATTATTAATTAGTGAAAGCACCACATAAAATTATTAATTAGAGAAAAAATCAATTTTAATTTCTATAATCCTTCTCAAAATTAGTCAATCATATTTAAAGTTGTTCAGTTGTAATATTTTATTTTATTTTAATAATAATTTTGGTCTTTCTATAATTTCTTTTGTCTATGTGTGTGAGAGTGTGTGTTAAACTATGGGTGCAAATGAATCGAATAACTTGTTCAATCAAAATTTAATTCTAGTTTTTTTTTTTTTTTGGTTTTCAAAAAAAATAAAAAATTATCTTAGTCATTAATCTAGGAAGAATAAAAAATTTGAAGCTTGGGGAAAAATGTGGTAGTAATTTTATAAATATTACAATCATAAAAGTGCATATCGCATAACTGCGAAGTGCACCGAGCAAAACTACAAATTACATCGGATAATGTTTAGATGAGCACTCAACATCTACGACTCTAAAAGTACATATGGTGATATGTAAAAGTGCACTGAACTTTCACATATTACTAGGTGCTAGTTTTGTTTGATGCACTTTACAATTTTAATTGGTAAACGTTAAAGTTTGAAATATTTATCAAAATATTAATATATTTTTTCTTACTTTAGAGACATCGATCACTCCTAAATCGATATAATAAATTTTCAGTTATCTCTTACATATCAATACACACACACTACAATTCAAGCTCGAGTCTTATAAAAATTAACGAGACAAAAATTAACTTAAATTTGCAAGCTCAATTAAGCAACAAACTATTTTGAGCTTGAACTCAAATTTGCCTGGGTTCGAATGAAACATAACTCGCTCGCACTCCGATGTTAAACTCTTTAATTCTAAATTAAAGTAATTCCATAAATTTTGAGTAAATACCCAAAATAGTCCCTCGACTATAGCTAAATACACAAATTGGTCCTCGACTTTCAATTTCAACTAATTAAATCCTTAACTTTGTAATTTTGACACAATTTGGTCCTCCATCTATTTGACCGTTTGTTGACTATGACTTTTGAGGATATATATGTAATTTCATGGTCCACCGTCGGTTTTTTAAGGTTCCGGTTGCATTTTCAGACCGCACTGTTACATTTGAATCCACTACCGAAAGTAATCTACCAAATCCGGTCGCCTTTCTTCATCCTCCCTTCGGATTCAATGTAGTTGAGTTCGTACCAGAGCGAAGAAGTCGGCGTGTTTCCGAACCAGTGCAACATCATCCTGGCGGCTTCCACGTGCTCCGACGAGAGCTGAAGGTTTTTCTGGAGATCGTCGATCACGGTCAACAAACGGTCAAATAGATGGAGGACCAAATCATGTCAAAATTGCAAAGTTAAGGACTTAATTGGTTAAAATTAAAAATCGATGACTAATTTATAAATTTAGCTATAGTCGAGGGACCATTTGGGTATTTACTCATAAATTTATTACACTATTTTCAAAGTTTTCAATTTAATATTTTTTTACAAGTTTAAACCATTCATGAAATATTCTACAAGTTTAAACCATTCATGAAACATAACTCGCTCGAGTCCCAGCTCCGCTAACTAGTGGGTCGCCTTATCAAGTCGAAGAGGTCATCGGAGACTGAAGAACAGTCACTGATTTTTTCCTCAATTGTTATTAATAATAGCGGTCAACTGTAAATGATGGTAGTCAACGACGACATGCTTATCGATAACTAACAGGTTATTGGTAAATTGAACTTATTTTATTAATTTTAATAAGTTGAAGTGCTTAATTGCACATTTCAAAACATCATGGCTTAATCGCACTTTCATGTAAAGTTAGATAGTGTTTTTAACCATTTTTCCTTCAATAAATAATTTTCTACATTCAATTTTTTCCTAACCTCACTCACCAATCAGAAACCACACATGACACAACACGAATCAGCAACCACATGGACTAATTCTATTCGTGTAAAATAGAATCTCAAAGTTTGAACCTAAAACTTCTAATTAAACTGAAAAAGACATGCGTCATCTCATCCACACCATATAGAAAATTTTACATTAAATATTGAAAATTAAATAATGATGTTAGTATATTTACAGGTTAATTGACTGAAATGGTCAAAATATAGGCAATTTTAAAACTAGGACAAATTTTGAAAAAAATAAAAACTCATTTAGACTTACATTTCTCGTATTTCATGAAAAAAAAAAAAATCGTATGACAAAGTTATTTGGGACTTTGGATTTTCTTTTATGTTGTTTGTTAGCGAGGAGCCATTGCTTGTTCTTTCTTTTCTTATGAAATTAATGCTTTGCATCTTTTAAATTGAAAGTAAAGGAGACTCTTTTTTCTAACATAGGAACTAGAGCTTCCATTACTTGTTAGAACATTCGTGTCCCTTATGAAAATAGTTCGCTTACTCCCTGTATAGGATCAAATAATTTTTTTTTCCTAAAAATAAAAACAAGAAGAACTAATATTGGGTGGGGATGGCACTCAATTCCTCACATTTTTTACTAGGAACAGAAATTCTAAATGAATTTCTTTAAAAGAAAAATAATAATAATTTGTCCAAGTTTTAAAAATTGTCAATTTTTCTCTACTCCATTTTTTAAAACCATTTCAGTCAATTTCTCGAGTGACGCCACTTCTGAAGGGCTGTGATTGGCTGATACTCTCATCTATTGTGCATGACAAATCATAAGTTGTGACTTATGAGGGATGCGTAGGCAGTGGACCCACATGTATTGTGCTACGTGTCAACCATGACGTGCCTACGTGGCTGCTTTGCAGCACATCGCTCAAAACGTTCGAGGTTGACATGTTTAATCGTTGTCTGTTGTTGAATAATTAAATTAATTATTTAATCGTTGTCTCTTGTTGAATAATTAAATTAAGAGTAAATATCTAAAATGGTCCCTCGACTATAGCTAAATTCACAAATTAGTCCTCGATTTTTAATTTCAACCAATTAAGTCCTCAACTTTGTAATTTTGACACGATTTGGTCTTCCATCTATTTTACCGTTTGTTGACCGCGATCTTTGAGGATATATATGTAGTTTCACGTGCAAAGCTCAAGAGAACGCTCTTGGAGGTGACATCGTTGTTTCGGAGGGGGAAGTGCTTCTCCGCTTGCTGCTTGGAGATCACGAGTCAGTTCAGCTTAGAGAACGCTCTTGGGGGTGACAGGGCCTTTTCAGAGGGGGGAAGTGCTTCTCCGCTTGCTGCTTGGGGATCCCGAGCCGATTCAGCTTGCCTACATCGCTTGGAGTCACGGCTTTCTCGAAGAGCCACTCCAGGGACTTCGGCGATCTATCTATCAAAAGCTATAATCTCTCTGGCATGGGGTGCAGCGCCGACAGTGGGTTCAAAATGTAACAGTGCGGTCTAGAAATGCAGCCGGAACCTTAAAAAACCAACGATGGACTATGAAATTACATATATATCCTAAAAAGCGCAGTCAATAAACGGTCAAATAGACAAAGGACCAAATTGTGTTAAAATTGCAAAGTTAAGGACTTAATTGGTTGAAATTAAAAGTCGATGACCAATTTGTGAATTTAGCTATAGTCGAAGGACCATTTTAGGTATTTACTCTTAAATTAATTCTTTTTGCCAAGGACATTGTGATCCAAAGTCACCAAGTTGCTCCTTCATAAGAGAAATTGTGGGTTTGAGCCTTAGTGAAAGGTAATATTGGCTCTTTGTGCTTTATTTGGTTGAAAAGGTAGTTATGAACAGATACTATATTGTAATAGAATCAATTAATTACTTTAAAATTGTTCGCATTAAAATATATTGTACGTAAAATGAAGGCCTAACGCTTCACTTACCACATGAAATTATTTCGGTAGAGCAAACTTTGGTTCGGTTAACGATTAAAGAAAAAACAAATTTCAGTTAATTTGGATCGGTTAAAACGGTTCGGTTAACCGATTGAACACCCTACGCTTAAGTGACGATCAGCGAGAAAATTGAAAATAAATCATATCCGTCAAATCAGAAGTAAGAAAAAAAATATAGTGACAATTTGACAACTATCTCAGTGTTTTAGTGCATTGTACAATACTATTAAGTGCACTCTTTGATATTTACAAGTACAACTTAGGGTGTGTTTGGTTGACATGTTTAGCTCTAAGGAATGTGTATCAAAGTGATTGGTATTGATTTTATAGAATTTACCACGTTTGCATATTTAGTTGTTAAAGATTGCATATTTAAGTGTTAAAGTTTGCACAGAGAAGTTGGTGACAATTACAAAACGGCCACAACTTTTTTTGTTTTGTTTTAAATATGATCAAATCCATCAAATTTGTACAGATATAGGGCTGAGAACTGTTCTTAGTTTTCTCCGGGGATGTGTTCTCATGAGATCCAAAGCATATATATATATATATATATATATATATATATATATATATATATATATTCATGTTAGCATCTCCCCCTGTAAAAAGTTTGGATATATCCACACCTTCCATCTTGAGAAATTAAAGGCAAAGATCTTAACATTACTAAATTTTTTTGTCAAAAAAAAAAAAAAAAAGAACCATTACTAAACTTTAAAGTGCGCAATCATTATAAAATGAATCCTACTCTTAAAATTTATTATTAATTATAAAATGGACCACATTTTTTTTTACTAAAATTTTCAATCATTGATGAACCTCTAATGGACGGTTGAAATCAGTTCTCACTTTTTACTGAAAGAATGTTATCATTTGAGTTGTAACTGATATAAAAGGCATTGGTGTAGACGTGTAGTGATGTACACCTTACAACTTTCCTATATCTAATATACAAGTGGTATACATCCTTAGTCAATAAAATCATACATGCAATAAAAAGTAAAAAACTAAAGAATTATTTTTCTTCAAATATTCATTTATTAAATTCATTTATAAACAAGGTTTCGTAATATATATATATATATATATATATATATATATATATATATAGGTTTAGGATCAGGTGCACATATCACTTTCTGTGCGAAAATGCGGTTGGTGCACTTGAAGGCTTAAAATCATGCACTTGAAGATAAAAAAAATGTGCACTTGAAGGTAAAAAAAAAAAAAAATGAATTTGAAGGTAAATAAATGTGCAATTGATGCAATTTATGGTGTTAAAAAGGGAGGTTATTCAACTTAAGTGTTATTAAACCAATTACCCATACAAATCGTTTGTAAATCTCACAAATTTTATTAGAAATTTAGTAATATGTTATTGAAAAGAATGCACAAGATATAACAAATACTGCCTAGAAGTTGTGCACTTGAAGGCAAAGAAATATGCACTTGGAGGTATAAAACTGTGCACTTGAAGGCAAAAATATGCACCAAAGGAAAAAAATGGTTCCCTTGAATGCTAAGTTTTTTTTTTTTTTTTTTTAAATTACACAATAGTAAGACACATACACTTTTAGGCATTAAATTAGACACATAAGGATCACTAGAAAGCAAGAGAGAGAAAATAAAAAGGATACTAAAAGGGAAAATTCGAAGTAAATTAATTATGCACTCTTATAAAGGAAAACATGCACTTAAAGGCTACAAAACGTGCACTTAAAGGCCAAAAGATTTGCACTCAAAATAGAAACAAAGTACTGAAATAAAAGTGATGCACTCGAAGAAGAAAAAGTATGCACTCGAAGAAGGGAAAATGTGCACCCGAAGAAGGACGAATGTGCACTCGGAAACAAAACACAAGTTAACTTATTTGCCCAAAATTACAAGAATGTCACCGTATGTTTTTTTTTTTAATTTTTTAATTATCTTCAATCTGGACTGTTAATTTGGACTACATCTATGATTGAGACTTAACTCCTTTTTTTTTTTTTACCTAAAGACCTCCTGCGCATTTGATCCACATCCTCTCTCTCTCTCTCTCTCTCTCTCTATATATATATATATATATATATATATATATATATATATATATATAAACAGGAAAACATGTGACATGCTTAATTAATTAATTAATAACGTATAAATGTTATACATTATTGCTGCACCAAACGATAATCCACTTAGTTAAGTCATCAAATCAAACATTTTTTTAGCATATTTCTTTGATATCTTATGTATTATAAGTATTCTTGTGATCTTGGAACAACAATGTGGTCCCAACTTGAATCAATGGTCATTTTCAATGGAAACGTATGACACTATGAAATTGTGGAAGATTTTGGTTAAGTTTATGTTAAGGGGCCCTCAAAGTCCTTGTAAGCTTTTATGGTGGTGACACAAAGCCAATTCATTATTTGCATTTTTAGTCATATGATTCACACTAACAATAACAATATATGACTAGGTATTTTGGCCTTTTGGGTGATTTGAAAAACCTCCATCGTTATTCGATGGTATATATTAAATAAATTTTACTCTTATGTAATACAGAGTAATTCGTAAATTCACAAAATAAAGATAGATCACAATAGATAGATCATATGCAATAATAGATTCAATTCAACCAAGAAGGTATACAATTATTATACCATGGACAAGTAACATATGGTCATTTTTAATATAATGAAGATTCATTCTTAGCATATTTAATGTTCATTTTTAAAGGTTTATTTGTACTGTTTAAAAATGAACTTTCAATACATTAAAAGTGAACATTTATTAGTAGTTCAAGATGTAATATGAACCATGATTTACAATATAATTTGTCAAAGGTATATGTTTGGTTAATTATTTATCTACAAATACTTTGGTAGCTTGGTTAAGGTCAATGGGTTTGTTAATATTTTTACTGAATAATAAAATTTAACGATGATAGTCACACTTATATAATTCATAATATAAGATAATATTATTTAAAATTGACATTTGAATAAAAAATAATAATAATGTTTCATTTCATAAATTTATTCTTAATATTTAATTGGTTCATAATTTAACATTACTATATTAATTCGTTTTTTTTTTTGTATTTAATTACTAATTAAGTAATATTTTTTAATATTATATTGGAATTGACTAATCGATAAATAACCAATGAATATTATTGGGGTATTGACTCGCGGTGCGAAGGATAATTGACTCGAGAGAGCCACAGTAGAGAATGGGGCTACGTACTAGATAGGCCATGGGGGCGTGTATTGTGGCAATTGTTATACGGTGAACCATACCTCACATACTAAGTGTATATTATCAAATGAAATTGTAATTAAATTAAAATAATAGTTTAATTGTGCTGAAATGAAACTAAATAACATGTCTCACATATTGAGTGTATATTGTCAAATGAAATTGTAGTTAAATTGAAATCATACTTATGCTGAAATGAAACTACATTATGTATAAAGTGAAACTGAATAACATGCCTCACATACTGAGTGTATATTGTCAAATAAAACTATAGTTATATCAAAATGATACTTTAGTTGTGTTGTAATAAAATTACAGTGTATATAAAATGAAACTGAATAATAGTTTCACATATTTGAATGTACATTGTCCAATGAAACCGTAGTTAAATTAGAATTACACTTTAGTAGTGTTGTAATAAGACTACAGTGTGTATAAATGAAATTCAATAACATGTCTCACATATTGAATGTATAATGTCAAATGAAATTGTAGTTAAAACATAAATGATGTTTTAGTTGTGCTGAAATGAAATTATAATGTATATAAAAACTATACTTAGACGGAACCAGTACCGTGTCTTTTCATTAAAAGAAACGACACCATTTTGGACCGTGGTCCACAGTAAAATTTGTTGTATTGTGGCGATAATGTACCTAACTCATGGTTGCATATAGCTTGTGTTGGTGCATGCTCGTGTGAGTTAGAAGACACAAGTCATTTTTGTAGGTGGCGTTGGCAGTTTAAGAGCACAATTATTAAAGCCACTTTATAGAGAATAGAAAATTCATCTCATGTACAATCTCAAATAATGACTACAAGTTTCTCTTAACGTCTAACCCTAACATATGTTATTAGTATTATTAGATTAGATTATAATAAATGTGGCATAATTGTTTTTTTTTTTTTGAAAGGACGTGGCATAATTGTTAAGCAAAGAGTAATTTTTTTTTTTAAAAAAAAAAAACAAAACAAAAAAACATTACCTTTCAAAAAAAAAAAAAACCATTAAAAATATTAAAAATATCACCCGAAGACCGAAGTCCGAACCTTTTTACAATTTCGTCCTCAAAATTCTCCCTTTTTCCTTTAAAATCCCAATGCAGATTTTCGGTTTCCAAGTTCCAACCCGCTTCCCCTCCATCTCAAACAAACCCACCCCAGTTTTCTTGAAATCCACGGAAATGCCCTCCAAATATACCTTCTTGACGAAACTGCCCTTGACGGGGCCTCGTGTCCTCCGCGAGACGATCTGACGGCGTATGCTTTTTGGTCCCCTCCGTAATCCGTATGGTGTTTATAATAAATAAATATATTGTTGCCCTTTTAAGGTTTGAGATTTTCAGTGGTGCACCAGAATCCCATCTGCAATTTTGTCATTTCCACCCCCTACCCCTCGAATCTTTCATCTGGGCCACACATCACCTCTGTTTGAAAGCAAGCCCAAGGATGCTGAGATCAATTGTTGTATCATAGATTTTTTTTAGTTTTTTTTTTTAGTTAGAAACCAAAGCTTCATTAATTCAAGTTAAAGTATAAATCGTTAACGATAGGAGAAAGAGGGAAGAAGATCCATTCCTGACGTATACATATGGTACAGGCTTCCCTAACTAAAGTATGGGTAGCTCTATTCATAGTATGAGTGAATGCATGATCGCCGAATTTCTGCAGACGTTATGCCATGGAACCGTGTTCACCATATGGTGAACACGGTTCCAACGGTGTTAGTGCACCGTTATCTTTTTTTTTTTTTTTTTAATTAATTACGTGACTGCCTACACATTCACTTTGGAACCATGCCTACACATTCACTTTAGAACCATGAGATTATGAATTTTCAGTTATGAGATTATGAATTTTCAGTTATGAGATTATGAATTTTCTGTTATGAGATTATGAATTTTCTGTTATGAGATTATGAATTTTCATTACATTCATAATTTCGGAGTTTCGGACATTCATAAATTATGAATTCATGCATGCACATTCACTTTGGAACCATGCCTACATATTCCCGTCCGAAATCACGGACATTCATAAATTATGAATCCATGCCTGCACATTCACTTTGGAACCATGCCTACACATTCACTTTGGAACCATGAGATTATGAATTTTCTGTTATAAGATTATGAATTTTCAGTTGTGAGATTATGAATTTTCTGTTATGCGATTATGAATTTTCTGTTATGAGATTATGAATTTTCATAAAATTCATAATCTCATAACAGAAAATTCATAATTTGATCAGTAACGCGCCGTTAACTCCACATCCGCGATTTTTATTTTTTTTTGCCTAAAAACGACGTCGTTTTGACTTGTGTTCACCATTCTCGGTGAACACGATTCCACGACATAATTTGCGGAATTTCTGGGCGTGCAAAATGAGCAATAGCACATGGCCTCAATTTTTAGAGGGCCTAATATTTATTTTTGACTTAGTTACTTAAGAAAAAAAATCTACAATTAATTTTAAAACTCATTAATTTTTTCCAAATTACTTATCTCTCCTAATTATTAGGACCTAACTAATTGAGCATGTCAAAATCATTCTGTAATTGAAAAAAAAAAAAAAAAAGAGTCATATACTTTAGGGTATTGGTTTTAAATATTACATGTATACTTTTTGTAGGGCCTCATTTATTTATAAGAACGGGCCACAAAATTTTAAACACCGACCCTTAGTGAATGACTGTAGCAAATCTTTAACATCAAGGAGCAATAAATCAAAAGAGAATACGTTTTTAACTTGATTTAAACTTTGGACAACTTGGAGCGCATCTGATTCAACTTGAACACAGTCAACGTCATGCCTTTTGATCCAACTCTGCGCTTCCCTAATAGCCATTGTCTTTGCATCCTTTGGTGTGAACACACCCTTTATCATAGATTCATAGATCATGATTCACTTTGTATTATAAATTCCGAGTCAAAAATTATGTATATGTAATTAATAGATTATATATCTGTAAATAAATTAATAACACATAATCTATTAACTACAAATACATAATATTTTAATTGGATATTAGAGTGCCGCAATTAACATATTATGTGTCTTTAATTTATTTATAAACACATAATCAGTTATATGTAGTAGTAAACGCACAATCATTTTCTACTAAGATGCACAATATAAGGTGGACACTTAGTCCATAGTATAATTTGTCTGCTGAGATCAGAGGGGCATTTGGTGTACATATTAAATAAATATTAGAATACTAAAATTGAACATTTAAATATTTGACCAGTCGTTAAATTTTATATTTTGTTATAAATAATATATTTATTGTGGACATTATTATCCATGTTGTAACAGTCATATTGTAACTGATGTACTTATTCATATTTAGTACATATTTATGCTTACCTTGTATATATATATATTACCATAAGAATCAATAAGATATGGGCAATTCTCTCTCCAAAAAAAAAAAAATATCTCCGTAGTTTTTTTTGGAATGCCAAGAAATTTCATAAGAATAAAAACATCTTCATTATTTAAATCCATGTACTAGTTAGATTGAACTGGAAGTTCAAAAGATAATCTATTTGCGTTTTTAGCAAATAATCTGCCAAATATATCTATTGATCATAATGATCATAAAAGAAGTGACTAGGTCCTATATCCTTGGACCAAACATATCTATCGATACTCCTTGACACTAGAAGCGTAGGAGATCTATCGGTGAAAGAGATATGGATCATAATACTAGATCTAGTAAAGAAATATTGTCACTCTTGAAATAGCATTGAACAATTATGTCCTGCAGACATTCGTCCAGATGACGAAAAACCCTAGTAAAATTTATTGGTGCACCAAACAAACACAATACTAGGGATGCGGAACGACCAGATCAAAATATCTTTGGGAAATGTCTAGAATCTGGTTGTTTTAGAAATTGCCATTACTTTTACAAATATGGGAGACATTTATATAAAGGTTATAGTTGTCGACAACACAATTGCCATTACAAATTGCTCGTTATATGATGATCTAGATCCAGAGTTAGGCACCGGAAGTGTCATAACTATTTAACGTATAAAGGAGCAATTAAGGCATAGCTCGACTCGCTAAAATGGATAATTCTCTTTATAACAATACACCATTTGAGCGTTAATCCTGAAGGTTACAAATGGGTGTGTGCATGAAAGAGAAATAAGAATAATGAGGTGATGAAGCGAGTTTGTAGACTACGGGTTCACACAGAGACTCTTAATTGATTTTAATCAAATATACTCTCCTACGGTAAATGGCATTAAGTTCCGCTACATAATACAATTGGCAGAATAATAAATTTAGATATGCAATTAAATTTATTCTGAGAAATCCTGGATGGATTCATAATTCTCGAAATAAGGATTTATTTAAGTATTATTATGAGTCATTATTTACTCTTTAAAGGGTTGCGAATGGAGTTAATATCCTTATTGAAGGAATAATATGTACCATTATGTGCTCGATAAAGGGTTGATAATGAACTTATTTATTATTTATTATCTCAGTCAAGATTGATGGTGTAAACATCAATGAAATATATAAAGAGCTTGATAATGTCAGTTCATGCTTAAAGGCTGAGATTTTTGAAATAAAAAGCTTGTGAAAGCTATAAGTATTATCTCGACTTGAAGATCGAGTTTTTCTTTGAAGATTTCTTTTATATACACCAGTCAGCGGTCAGCCTACATCTAAAGATTTATTTTATAAGTGTCATGTTTTTATCAAACTAAAGGTTGCCTAATAATCTCTTGAAGCAGATAAGGAACCTTTTTGGACTCGAAGTCCCTTACTTCATTATCGTTGGAGCACCATTATAGAATCAGAAGTTCCATAATCGCAACATATTTGCGATGAAATTGCTAGCAAAATCTAGTGCTCCCCTACAACTGAAGTACTTGAATAATGATTAACATATCCTCCGGTATCTTCGAGATACAAAGACATGACATTTATGTAAGAAACCATGATACGGTTTTAATAGGCTACTTGGGTACTGGCTGTTTTGTTTGATCCCCGCAATGCCAAGTCTAAACTGGTTATACAATGAATTTCCCTAAACGTTCAAATGAGGACAATAACACTTGTGTTGCACAAATGTTATATGAGCTCTAGAAGAGCCATAAGATTATTGTACACTACTCTAGTGACAATCCAGAAGATTTGTCTAATCCATCTCTTCAAATTTTGAAATATATGTAAAACTTGAAGATTGTTATCTTCAGGGGGAGACGGGAAGTACATTTACTCGAATCAATCCGGAAGATTGAACGTAGAATCATGAAGATTAAGTCATAAAAGACTAACAATTGCGCACTATTTGCAACACAACGGGAAATACATTTACTTGAATCAATCCGGAAGATTGAACGTAAAATCCTGAAGATTAAGTCATAAAAGACTAACAGTTGCGCACTATTTACAATGCATAAAAACATAAATATCATGTACTCTTTTCCTCACTAGTTTTCTCCCATTGGGTTTTCTAGTGTGGTTTTTAACGAGGCATGAGTATGATATAATAATGACAATGAGGAAAAGTTGCAAAATAATTGCTTAAATAGACAAACCCCAAAATCCTGAAGATTATGCGGTTTGCGCCCTTAAGGCTTATGGTTGTACTCTTTTTCCCTTAACTAAGTTTTTCCCACAGGGTTTTCTTAAGTTAAGGTTTTTAATGAGGCGACCAATACAATATATGTTTTTACATATATCATGTACTCTTTTCTTCAACTAGGTTTTTTCCCACGTGGTTTTCCTAGTGAAGTTTTTAATGAGGCATGTATGTTATCCATATACCTTGTACTCTTTTCTTGTTTAGGTTTTTCCCACAGGGTTTTTCTAGCAAGTTTTTAACGAGACAAGATCGTGGTCAAATAATGTCCAAGGGGGAGTGTTATAAATAATATACTTATTATGGACATTATTATCCATGTTGTAACAACCATATTGTAACTGATGTACTTATTCATATTTAGTACATATATTTATGCTTACCTTGTATATATATATATTGCCATAAGAATGAATAAGATATGGGCAATTCTCTCTCCATTCTCTGGTCTCCCTTCTTCTCCGATTCCTGTCTTCTTTTTCCTTTAACATATTTTAAATATTTATTTTTAGTATATTATTTGAAATTTAAACTTATAATATAATACATGAAAATTAATTTTTAAGTATATTAAAAATGAACACTAATAAATATATATTGTATTGTAAATCATGATTCATGACATAATTTACCTAATTTGGTAGTTAGTAAATATATAATTATGAGGCACTTTATTGCAAGAGGGAATTAGGGGGAAAAAATTACAATTCAATGTGAGACAGATAATGAGTATAGAGAGAATATAATTCAAATTCTTTCTAGGTGGTGAGAATATAATTACTATATTTATTATAAATTTAAATTTTCTATTGTTCGGGTGGTGAAAATATAATTATTAAATTTTTTTTTCTAATATTTGGTTTATGTTGAAATGGAATAAGCAGTATACATATTAAAATGTTCATTGAATTGCAAGTCGTGTGAGGTAAAGGGATGCATAATTTTTAGAGAAGGGCAATTTAGTCCCCACAATTTATATATTCTTTGACACATCATAAAATTACAATTTTTTTACTTTTTGAAATTAAGTAAGAAACGAATTGCAATTATTATATATAAAACATGTTATTAATGCAATTGTATTAAATTTGGATTAATCTTATACGGTTAATGATATTGAATGTTGTATACCCAAAAAATCAAATACCTAATGTTACAATGAGGATATTGGATACTACAAAACATTAAAAACGTAAAACCCAAAACATGATTTAAAAATATAAGAAAGAGTGTCAAATAAATTATTGAAATTATTGTTTTTGTGTATTTTGTCTATTGAACTAAAAAAGGTGTGCAATTGAATTATTAAATAAATGAAATATGTGCAATTAAGACATTTTTAAAAATTTCTTTTAAACATTTTGATCTTTCCTCCCTACTAGTATGTCAAATGAAAGGACGACTCTTAGTATATATCATTAAGCAATATGATCGAATTTCATCTTTTTTTTTTTTTTTTTAAAAGGATCAAATTTCATCAAAAAAAATTGAAAAAATATCTCAATTATACCTATTTTTCTTTGTTTAATTGTTTGATTGCATATTTTTTAAATTTAATGACCTAATTACATAAAAATAATAAATTCAGTTTACTTATTTTACATTTTTTTTCTAAAAATATATAAATGCAAATTTGTAAAAATCTTTTATTTAAATATGTATAAATATTAGGGAGTAATTGTTTATTAAAGAGTTAGATATGATGGTTTGGCAATTGGCAACATGGCGTGTGCTGCTGAAACTAGAAAATGACGTTTAAGGGCATTGGTGGGCCCGGGGACATTTAAGCCATGCCGATCACGAGATTTGGGGTTTGCACTGACAACTTACCTGTTGCGTGGGGACCACCGTCGCATGTTTTCCTAGGAATGTTTTGCCGGCCCATTTATTTTCTTTAATTAAATTTGGCCCAAAAATATAATTACTTTTTCTTTTTTGTCGAGCCCAATTATTTTATTTTATTTATTTTAAGTCTAACAAATACACAAACTCATATCTAGCGTCACCTGACGAGTGTCACTAATTTATAACATTGGTTTAGAATATAATGGTTGCGTTTGATTTACACATGAAAATCGGAACGGGAATTAAATATTTATAATAGTAATGAATTTTGGTAAAAATATTTTACATATTTATTATTTAGTAATATATGGTGAAATTAAAATGATTACTAATATTGATGTTTGATTATGTATAATTTTACTAATAAATTAATAGAGTCTTCAAATTGAATTATTATTATATTTGTAAAAGAAAATGGTCAAATAGGCCCTTGAACTTTAGTTAAAAGTGCAATTAAGCCCTTAAACTTTAAAAGAGTACAATTAAACACTCAAATTTATTATTTTAATGAATCTAAACCTAATAACAGGTAATTTACCTGAAATAACCAGTTACCAAAATTTCGACGATAAAATTTTTTTGTCAATTTTTAAAATTAAAAAAAAAATAAAAAAATCTGGCAACTGTTACCAGTCGTCTGGACGACTAATGGTCGCATTCTCTAGTAGAGACGACAACCAGATCTGGTCGCCATCTCCACTGGAGAAGGGGACCAGACGATGGTCTTCTCCATGGAAGAGACGACTGGTCTGGTCGTCTCCTCCATGGAGTAGACGACCAGATTTGATCGCCTTCTCCATGGAGAAGACGACCGGTCTAGTCGTATTCTCCGATGGAGAAAACCGTAAAATGACGCCGCCAATTTTGTTTTTTTTTTTGTTTTTTTGTTTTTTTGTTTTTTTTTTTTTCCGGTCGTGAACAGGGTTGACGGTTGAGTTACCAGTAAATCGGACTTAATTGACATATTTTAACAAGTTTGAATGTTTAATTGAACTTTTTTTAAGTTGAAGGGCTTAATTACACTTTCAAACAAAGTTCAATAGCTTATTTGATCATTTTCCCTATTTTTAACCCCATATAAATGTATGCAAATTAGGATTTTAGAATTCATAACTGTTTGTAACGGTTGTAACTTATTCAATCCGAATTAACAATACATTTTATTATTGTTAATTAAAATGTATTGAATTAAGGTTAGTTTATCTCTCCTATATCATTTATCCACTATTTAGGGATGGCAACGGGGCGGGGCGGGGGCGGGGAGTACACTCTCCGTCCCCGTCCCCGAAACCCCAACCCCGTCCCCGTCCCCGTCCCCATCCCCGGCGGGAAATTGAAAATACTCCCCATCCCCGTTCCCGCGGGGAATTAAGCGGGGACGAGGATTCCCCATCCCCGTTCAACTCTTAGTCAAAAATTTAAATTATTATAATTTTTAAAAACTAAACCTAAGTATTAATTTTAAAAATTATATATATATATATATATATATATATTTATTTATTTATTTATTTATTTATTTATTTATTTATAAAAATTATTCGGGGACGGGACGGGACGGGGCGGGGCGAGGAGGGGTATCCCCGTCCCCGTCCCCATCCCCGGTGGGGAATTGCATGTAATCCCCGTCTCCGTCCCCGTTCCCCCGAAAATTTTCACAATTCCCGTCCCCGTCGGGGTGGGGATCGGGGATCCCCATCGGGGACGGGGCATATTGCCATCCCTACCACTATTAGATAAAAACAAAATTTACGTACTATCATGAGTTTTTTTTTTTTTTTTACCAGGACTATGTGGTCTAATGGTACCTAGGTTGGACTTCCATTTGGAAGATTATGAGTTCAAGCCTCAGTGCAGGCGTTATTGGTTCTTTGTGTTTCAGTAGGTTGAGAAAGTACTATTAACTCTGTTACAGTGTAGTATATGTTCACAATTTTTTTCTCAACCTATTGAAGCACAAAGACTCAATGCCCCCACATAAGTTTAAACCTGTGACCTTCTATTTTAGAAAGTCACAATTATGTCGTTTGACCACAAGATCTTTGGCATAAGGTTTTTATCTTTAATAAATAAAATAAAATAAAAATTCTGGGTCAATATATGGAAGCAATCTAGTCTACTTTTGTATAAATTTTCCAGCGTAGATATTATCCTTTGCGTGCTTAAAGTCCGCCACAAATTGAATGAAAGACAAATCAACATTTCTAACTTTTCAACTTCATATGTTGTGCTTCTCAATCTTGTACAGCCACTTGGCCAGACAAAGAAAAAAAAAACCCTCCAAACACGTTATAATAAAGACTATCACAACATGTTGTTTTCTCCTTATACCCTTCAAACACGGCGGCATAGGTATATATTTTGTGCTCTATGCTCATTAGATTGTTCCTCTCTAGTCTACTCCATTCATGTTTCTCCCATGTTGTGTTGCGTTTCGAGTGTAAAGAGATAACGAAGAATGTTGGGGTGTTTCGGGTGTAAAGAGATGACGAAGAATATTAGGGTGTTGATGAAGAAAAGTGCGAGTTCAGGGTTTGCTACTCGATTGCTATGCTTTTCTTTGTTGTTGGCTTTCTTCATTGTGTTCCACATGGCTCGTCCGTCTTCCACCTCTACACTCCATGCTCTCATAGTTTCACCCATGCGGCATAGTACTCAAGGTATGTCTATAAGTTTACTAAGAACGCGTGAATTAAGTGGAAGAATTTTGTTCCTTTTAATTCAGTTAGGTTTGTATTTTTATTTTATAGTAACTAACATGCCACATAGATTTGAATTATTATTGACACTGTAACACTCAAGGTATGTTTTTAAATTCAGTGAGAACTTGTGATTTTAATAGAAGAAAATTGCTTCTTTACAATCGGTTAGATTTAGGTTTTGATGTTATTGTAATAGACACTTTGATAACCTAATATGATAATTTGAAATTGTGAGATAATTAAAACAATCTTAATTCATTACTATAACCCTTCTCTAATGTTAAGGTTTTGTGTTATATTAGTTTTATATACATTCCTTCTTTGTAAAGTTGGATTATTGTCAAACCTATTTGATTGAGGAAGTTTTTCATACCTCTACTACTCCACTCATAAGTTCAACTATGGATGAAACCCATCTTATAACCCTAACCAGCAAATAAGATAAACAGTAAACTAGCCTAAGAAGTTGGCTAAGTTGATCAGTTCAAACCGAGAATGTCAACAGTAATACCAATTTAATTGCCCGGCCAACTTAGCTGGAGTTACTCTATCAAACTTTTTAACTTGCTCTTGCTTAATGTTATATAACTTGAAAACCTTGCTTAATGTTATATAACTTGATTTTCATAATTTTTTTTTCTAGTGAATGTGGAAAATACACCAATGAATGGACCGACGACAAGGGACATAATTATATGTGACAGATCACAATATTACTACGACATTTGCTCCATTAATGGGCCGGCAGTGTTCGACCCAGCCCAGTCAACATTCTTCGTCAACAGCCCAAAATGCAACAATGGGCCCAATTTGACAGTTGAGAAGGTCCGGCCCAATATCAAAGAAGTCACTCTCACGGAAGGCCCATTAGGCCCAAACTGCGACGTTCACCACGCTGTTCCCGCGCTTGTATTCAGTGCGGGGGGGTACACCGGAAACTTCTTCCATGATTTCAACGATGGGTTCATTCCCCTCTTCATCACCGTTAATTCCGTCTTCCCAAATCGAGATTTTGTGTTGGTGATTTCCCAATTGGAGGATTGGTGGGTGGCCAAGTACAAAGGGTTATTGCGTAATTTCAGTAAATACGCGATCGTAGATTTTGACAGAGAAAACGTCACACATTGTTTTCCTAGGGTTTCGGTTGGTCTTATGTCGCACGGTTTCATGACCATAGATCCAAAGCAAATTCCCACTTCTAAAACCATTCTCGATTTCCGAACATTCTTAGCTACCACATATGGGAACATCGGCATGCCACCCGACGACACGGTCGCCAAGCCGCGTCTCGTGTTAACTAGTCGTAACGGCAGTTTAGGGCGTGTTATTCTGAATCAGTACGAAGTGAAAATGTTGGCTGAAAAGATAGGGTTTGAAGTAATTATGTTCGAACCGCATACAAATACATCCTTGGAAAAATCGTTTGGTCTGATAAACTCAAGTCACGCGATGCTAGGGGTGCACGGGGCTGCCCTAACGCACGCGATGTTTTTGCGTCCGGGCTCGGTGTTCATTCAAATTGTCCCGATAGGAGCGGACGGAGTATCGGAGCTTTGTTTTGGAAAGTTGGCCAAGAACTTGGAGCTAGAGTATGAGGAATACAAGATTGAAATGCATGAAAGCAACTTAGTAGACAAGTATGGGAAAGAAGATAGTGAAGTGTTGAATGATCCTTTGGCTCTTCAAGCAAGAGGTTGGTCCAAGGAGATTATGGATATCTATTTGAGAGAACAAAATGTAAGATTAGATCTAAAGAGGCTAAGAACATATCTGCAGAGAGCATATCACAAGGCAAAGGTTTTCATGGACAAAAATGGTTAATTTGTTTTACTTTCGATAGCATGTAATGCTCAATTATATAGAAAAATGTGTTCTTAATCTCTTAATTATGCAATTTTGTACCTTTTAGTCATAGAGAAATCCCAAACCTAGACTTATATTTCATATCTTATTAGTAAATGTTTCTCTTAAAAATCACATATGAAAATATACTACTGCTAAGAGCAACTTTTTGTTTGCATAATTAGGAGAGACACATATGGCTTAAGAGAGAGGTGAGGGGGAAATGGTCATTTGTCTATTTTAGGTTTTTGCACAATTTTTTAAATAGGAAAAAAAAAGGGGGGGGGGGGGGGGTGGTGAGACACCCACTCAACGGACATGTCAAAGAATGCTAGCCCACAAAAAACTCATTTGATGGGGCTGCTTCTAAGAGCAATCCCGTTAGAGCATTCTCAATAATAATGAGTTTTTTGTGGTTTTTATGTGCCAATTAGGAGAGAGAAGATGAAGAAATAGAAGGGAAGAAAAAGAAAAAGAAAATCTGTCAAAATCTGCCAAGAGAGAGAAGATCATCTGTGTTTTCCTTGTCCTCACCTATTGAGGGGCCCACAAAAAACTACAATAGCAGGAGAAAAAAAAAAAAAAAAAAAAAAAGCTAAAGACAACCCACCATATTTGTTAAAACCCCAAGATCTAGTTTTTACTATTCTAAAATTCAAGTAAAAGCCCCTATTGGGGATGCCCTTAGAGTTTTTAGAGTGATTTTTGGTGAAATTTTTGAAGTTTTAATCATAGGTGAAATTGAGAGAATGTGAGAGATCTCTATGGGAGAGACTAGTTTTTTGTCCCAACAATAGACTCTACTTAAGAAACAACATATTCCTCTTTTGCGCGTGTTAAAATAGCTTAATTCATTTTAAATTATTTTATTTATCTAAAATCTCATTTTTCTTTTCTTTTCTTTTTTGTTTTTTTTTTTCCTCTCATTCTCTCCTACTTGACATCTTAAAATTTGTGCAAAAAAAAAAAGCTATTGAGGATGCTATAAAGGGTTCCACAATTAAGAATGTATTCTGCAGCCAACTATTATGTAGTGTGATGGCATCCCGATTACCATTCCAAATAGATGGTCATAGCCTCCTAAGTTCAAACCCTGGTGGTGGGGGCTTAGATTTTTTAGACTGAAAATATTTGAGAGAGTATGGAACAGATACTACATTGTAAAGAATTATGTGTATTTCAAAAAAAGAAAAGTATTCTGCAATGAGCTAAAATGACTAGAATCACATAATTAGCAACTAAAAATGCATTTTCCCCTCAATTACAAGACCACCTATATAGTAGATACTAAATGAATATGTAACTCAGGTTTAAAGGAAGACCAAGATCATGTTATATTGCATCAAAATAGAAGATGAAACAAAAAATACATCCCCTTTCTTTGAGGGTGTTCTGTATCAATGTTATAGGCTAAAAAGAATATGATTAGTGCATATATATGATGTTCACATAGGAACAGCAGTCGACTCGCGAAGAATCTCATATACAGAAACAATGTTGTCTATGGCCAGTAAAACTATGATGACCCACTCTAGTAGATCCGACTTTCTGTTTTGAAGAACTTCCTGAAGAAAATGAATGTTATGCTGCACCAAAGAAGAAGAAGAATCTCTATCAAAATATGATTCGCATACCGGAATCAGCAGCCATGGAATATGGTTGAAGAATAACTCTTGGAGAGTAGTCTCGAGGCAGAAAGTTTGCGTGTTACTCAGTCCAATAGGCAGGCATATTAGGGTGTGAGTCAAACTATTCGTTTGCTACTCAGGTTTGGTTCAGTTATTGTCAAGTCGAGCCGGAGTAGTTCAAATAACGAATCAAACTGAATTCAAGCATTTTAATACTCAGCTCGAGAAGACCATGACCCTAATCGAGATTTTTTATTTTTAATATATTTTATATATAATATAAACATAATATTACAAATTTAGCTAATATATTTATATATTATAAATGATCAAGTCGAGATGTAATAATTAATTATGTTATTCACTTATTTGGTTGTAAAATAATTTTGTGTAAAAAATAGAAAGTTAAAGCTCAAGCTTCAAGTTTTCTATATTAGAAGTACCTCAACAAATTTGAGTTTGAAGTTAAGGTTGGCAAAGCGTTGTGTCACCTCATATTCCTCAGACAGGTACTCGAGTATCTGGGCATACTTTGCATCTCGCCAAGCAATTTCAGATCTGATCAATGAGATTTGAAAGTGAGAAAAAAATGTTAAATGCTGCATGAAAACTGGGATAATGAATTTTTGTGATATCAACTACTATCCAAGTATCCAACAATGGACAGTGAGCAGACCTCTCAAAAAGGCCGACTTTCAAAATTACATCGGCTAGGTTTGAATTAGCCTTGCCAACGAGCTGAAAGAGCTTCTTCCGGTCCATTGTGAAATTTCCAGTTCTCTCCATTTCACGATTTATATTAGCAAATTCTTCAACCATTCCATCAATCTACAGAGATACACAAATCATTAGATATCATCTATTGAACTGATGCATTCGTGGGCAAATAGTGCTATAGAAGGAAACATAAGATCAGCATATGATACAGAAGAACAATTACCAAGATTGAGATTTCTTATTTTCAGCAACTAAGATATTTAGGATTCATTCTATTCCTAGGATAATATTGTTATTTCCTATTTTAGCTTTTTTTTTGTAAACCTTAAGTAGCAGCATGCTCTGTAGTGAGAGGTCAGTTGGAATTGAAATAAAATCTCTTTTACCAACTCTCTCTCGTCTCAGGTTCAGCACTTCTGCTTCTCCTCATTCACAATTGGGAAGAACAGAAGGCCCATAACGAGGAGTATAACTCGTGATCATATCATGAAAATGCATGACATAATGCCAAAAATGTTACCTGTGAGACAAAGTAATCAAGCGCAATACTTTGCCCAAGCACACTGCTAATTACACGGATACTATCTGTGTCCAGATTTTTCAGAACAATGTAGTCCGGGCGTCCCTCCATATCCTCAATCAATGATGGCTTCTCTTTTACTGCATAATCTGGTAGGGCCCAAATGAAAAGTAGCATTAATATTTCAATTTGTAAATTGCCTATTGAAACTATGAAGTACATAATTTCCCAAAAGTGTGTAGTAAAAATGTCATACAAGCAGCTAGATCTAAATAAGGCGACAGCAAAGAAAGAAAACCATCTTTTTTTTTGTTATCTCACGTGGATAATGTGTAACATGAAATTGATTAAATAATAAACTATTAAATGCCCTAACCATCTTTTTTCATCTCCCGAAGCAATCCAGTCGCATATCTTCTCACTGTTTGAAGGTAGCATTCGGCTTCATCATCATCGACATTGAACAGGACAGCTGAACCATACTGGAAGACAACCATGTGGTGGAAGCAGTCTGCATTTTCTCCAATTCCAATGGCCTGACATCAAAAAGATTTATAGCATATCATAGTAACAAGACCAAGCCAGTACAATTTTTCGTTAATTAAACTACAGAGGAAGATGTAAATGAACAATATATTCCAATCCCTAAGTGATGCACTCTCTCGGGCACAAATCACACGAGTAGTCATGACACATGTTCAGTTTCAACCGATCCGGCTACTGTTGC
>NW_017619515.1:595000-715000 GCF_001879475.1 Ipomoea nil
TGTGGGATCAAAATGATCCCACATAATTTACAAAGAGAGCCGGTGGCTCGCCTTTGTCTTCTTTTTTTTTTTTTGGTTAATTTTAATTTTATTTTGTATATAGTTTTTTTTTGGATTATTATTATTATTATTATTATTATTATTATTATTATTATTGTTGTTGTTGTTGTTGTTGTTGTTGTTGTTGTTGTTGTAATTTGATTATTTGGCAAATTCGTCAAAATTTTAACAAATTCGTCTGTTTAACATTTTATATTTAATCAAAACACCAAAAATATTATTTAATAACTTAGCAATTTGCTCCAAACTGCTAAAAACTAAAACAACTCATACATTTTGGGTTAATCTTTCTCAAACCCCCCTAATAAATTAAAAAAAAAATTAAAAAAAAAAACTAAAATAAGAAGCCATTAAGATAAGGTTTCTTAAATAAGAGCCTTTTGATACGTAGGGCTTCAATAAGTTGAGAAAGTTTACATGTTACAGGGTTAATCGAATAATTATGTTTTGGAACCGTGTCCACCTTGCAAGGTGGACACAGTTCTATGTTTATAATTACTAAACTATATGTTCATTATTATAAAACTATATATTCATAATTTTTTAACTTCATATTCATAAGTACGTATTTAACTCTATATTTATAATTACAGAACTCTATGTTCATAATTACTGAACTATATGTTCATAATTATAAAGATATATATGCATAATTTTTAACTTCATATTCACAATTATTGAATCTCTATATTCATAATTACATAACTATATGTTCATAATTATGTTCACAACACTATGTTCATAATTATAGAACTATATGTTCATAATTTTTGAACTATATATTAATAATTATGAACAATTTTTGAAATGTGTCTACATTGCAAGGTGGACACATATCCACAATATAATTTGTCAGGTTAATAGTACTAAAATAAAAAAAAAATAAAAATAAAAAAATCTTTGGACTTCTCAATACTTGCCCATATTGATGGGCAAGCAATTATATGTTTGTAAATGCCCCTCTTATATAGAGGAGTTTAAGAGCTCATCTTTCCAAACATTTTCAATGTGGAATCAAAATGATCCCACATCATTTACAAAGGGGAGCCACCTTTGTCTTCTTCCTATTTTTTTTTTTTTAATTTTAAATTTATTTTGTATATAGTTTTGTTTGGATTATTACATTTGTTGTTGTTGTTATTATTATTATTGTTATGTTATTGTTATTGTTATTGTTATTATTTTAATTTTAATTTTATTTTATTATTATTACATTATTAGATAGGATTTTTGTTATACTTGAACAATAATATTATCAATTATATTATTATATTATAGAATATAATACCATACATAATGTTAACAATTATGCAATATTACCAATTAATAGATTTTATTTAATTTCCATTTGACATTTACTTACCAAATAAGCTTTACTACAAAAGTTTGGGCGGGAAATGAAATAGGATGATTTTGTTTTTATATAATAATAATAATAATAATAATAATAATAATAATAATAATAACAATATAATATATATATATATAGATTAATTATTACCCTAATACTTAATTTATAATTCTGATTTTAAAATTCTTATTACCCTAAACATTTGATTAGTTTTATAAAAAAAATGTAAATTCTAAATTTTGTATGAATAAATTTAAACTCTAATCCGACGCATTTCCTTATATGATTGTATAATTCATTGTATATACACATAATCTTTATTAATATGTATATAGAAAAGTTCTATAATATAATTTCATTAACTATAATTTATATTGATAGATTTATAATTAAAAATTACATTTAAAAATTTAAAAAGTTGCATTTAAATTTTGCATGATTATTATAGTGCATAAGTGTATGTATGATTAGAAATATTCATGTTTTGTTAATTTAATAATTTCATTTCTTTAATTATATTTCATATTTTATTAATTGTAATTTAATGAAATTGTCACAAATATTTCTAGGGAAGAAATCTTATATTTCTCAATTTTTTTAATTATATTAATTATAATTACCAAATATTGTGGCCATTACCATAATAATTTCATTAATTATATTACTTATATTAATTATAATATTTGTAATAATCTCTTCCAAAATTTAAATACGTTACCATAATAATCACACAAAATAATGAAAGAAAAATTATCAGAATAATTACTTTTAATAAAAATAAGGTAATTATATTAAAAATTAATTATATATTAAGGTAAGTATAATTTATTTCATGCCAATAATATTATACATTAAGTATAAAAATATATATGTATATAAATTACCATAATAATTACACCAAAAAAAGGTAACAATATATAATTATTATGTAATAATATTAATAATTAATTATTAAGGTAAGTATAATTTATTAAAGAGGGGATATAATTTAAAAAGTAAATTATTTATTAGATTACCTAATATAATTGTCTTACTAATTGATTCCATGCTACTATGTATAATTCATATATTTGAAAACTTTTTAAATCGAAATATCTATTCATTGCCTTAATAATTAAAATAATTGTTAGTCAATCAATATTCAATAGTACTAAAAGTATTATTTGAATTTTTATACATAAGATATAATATTATTAAATCGAAATAATTAAAAATAATGTGTCCATATTACAAAAGATTTTATAATAGTAATTTTTATTGCATAATAGAATTTGGCAATTATTAAACATTGTTTATGGTAATTATTGTATGACATTTAATACTAAAATTATTAGGTAGAATTCTTATAATTAAGTATAATATTCTTAAGGTACAATATTGCTTATATATGGTTTACCCGTATTAACCATCACTATATTAAATTAATATATAATTCTTTTAATATAATATATTATTAAATCTAAACATATGATTAATATTTATTCAATATTATTACGGAAGTATTACAATTATAAATTTTACTCCGTATTAAATTTTAAATGGCTTAGCATATCGAAGCAAACATGGTAACTCAATAACATTATTTTACATTAGTAAAGTGATTTTATATCAAGGAATGTCAGATGAAGAATAAAATCAAAATAATACTCTATTGAAAAAAAGCCACAGTACTTAATCATTTTTTTCCTTAAAAAAAAAAATTAAATGGCAAGAAAAACATCTTGAAGGGAGAGACAAACTACTCTCTTATTACAAAAAATGTACACTTTAAAACGGAGAAATTGAATTGAAACAAATTCCAACGCTTTGATATATTGACAACTAAAAAATGCTTTTAATTTCATTTTGGTTTTTATTGTATTCTTAGTATGCTTCCCTCTGTAAGTCTATACCTATTTACATATACACATAATTCGTCCATCAATCACAAAACTTTATCATCTTGATGAGCAAGGAACTCTATTGCTTCCCGATCAATCTTTCTAGATCCGTATCTTCTCCACAAAAAAAGACAAACAAACAAAAAAAAATATCAACATTTTTTCTTATGAACCACTTTTGTTGTTTAAAAACCATAAAATACAAAAAAATAAAAACAAAACAAAACCCAAAAAGAAGAAAAAATAAAAGAAACTAAGATGATGAAAACCTCACCAATGCAAATCACGTATCAACCTCAACTGTGGAAGATCACAGGATGATTAGAAGTCTATTGCTTCCCGATCAATCTTTCTAGATCCGTATCTTCTCAACAAAAATAGACCAAAAAAAAAAGAATATATCAACATTTTTTCTTACGAACCACTTTTGTTGTTTAAAAATCAGAAAATACAAAAAAAAAAAAAACAAACAAACAAAAACAAAAACAAAAAACAAAAAAACAAAAAACAAAACAAAACAAAACAAAACAAAACCCAAAAAGAAGAAAAAATAAAAGAAACTAAGATAATGAAAACCTCACCCGTGCAAATCATGTATCAACCTCAACTGTGGAAGATCACAGGATGATTAGCAAAAATTAATGAAATAATTAACCTTAGTTGGGGTTGTGTATGGTCATATAAGGTGTATTTATACACAATGGATGAGATCAAAAGGGTTTAGTATTGAAATTATAAAATGGTAAGAGATCTCAAGAAAGGTAAAATCTTTAATATTATTGAAATGCCATATTTGTCTAAATATTTGATATTACAAAAATGCCACTAAGTTTTGGGGGGAAAACTGCTAGGAGGATTTTACTTTTATATATATATAGAAGATTTGACATTTACTTACCAAATAAGTTTTACTACAAAAGTTTTGGGGGGAAAAATTGTTAGGAGGATTTTACTTTTATATATATATAGATTTGGGATAGTCATTAGACCAAGGAAGTGCAACCCAAGTAAGAAAATATTTTTTGAAAAATGAGTTATTTTTTATAAAAAAAAATTTAGTGGGTTTAATTGTATTTTGAAAAATTTGGTATGTTTAGTTTATTTTTTGAAAAAATAAATAAAATTGTATGTTTAAATATTTTGGCAAAAAATAATTTTCTCAAATTTTGGCGGAAGTCATTTTTTATTAAAATGGCTTCATTTTTCTCGATTGACTGAACTTTTCTGTTGCATCCAAACACGAATTTTTCATTAAAATGGCTTCATTTTTCCCGATTGACTGAACTTTCCTGTTGCATCCAAACACGAAGAACTCTGAAAACATTTTTCAGAAGTCATTTTTCGAGTTTTCAAACGTGCCCTTAGTATTGTTAGGGGATATCAGGTGACTTCGTAACTTTGAATCGTGACAGTGAATTTTCTTGTAAATTAAAATTTTAGCAATCATCTTACATAAAATGTGTAATATTTTTTTAAAGTATTAAATAGGCTAATGAATTTTTATACATTGTGTAATTAAACCATTAAACAAAAAAAAAAAATGTACAATTTGACCATTAAAAGCTCAAAAGGTATGCAAATAACATTTTTTACAAATTACTTTCAAGCTTCCCTTAAATATGATGTCATAATGTCAAATTATATTTTAAAAAATAATTAATTTAATTATTATTTTTATATATAAAAGGAAAAAATATATTTTAAAATTTCATAAGAAAGTTGAGGTAACCATCGTTGATGATAGCTCAACTCACTACTACTCCGCGCACCATTATTGTTTAATTTGTAGCTCCGCTCTTAGGGTCCGTTTGAAAAGTAGGAAAATGACTTCTGGGAAATTATTTCTAGACCGCCGGCCATTATTGTTTAATTTGTAGCTCCGCTCTTAGTGTCCGTTTGGAAAACAGGAAAATGACTTCTGGAAAATGAGTCATTTTTCAGAAAATATTTTCCTTTTTCAGAAAATATTTTTCTTTTACAGTGTTTGGTTGCATTTGAAAAACTGTTTTGGTGCGTTTGGTTCATTTTTCTGAAAAATGAGTAGAATGGTATAATTAAATATATTTTTTAATTATTTTATTTAGAATAAAAAATAAAATTTAAATGTTAAAAAAAAAAAAACTGGGTTCCGCCAGAAACTTAAAAAAAAATAAAAAAAATAGCAATGGGCGGAAAATGACTTCCGCCCAAATTTTGCGGAAGTTATTTTCCGCCAAATTGAGCACATTTTTCTCAGTTAACGGAAAATGTTTTCCGTTGACTGGATTTTTCAAGTGTAGCCAAACACCAAAAATTCAAAAAAAAAAAAAATCAGAAATCATTTTTCGGGTTTTCAAACACAGCCTTAATGACCGCTTCATTTCAATGAGTAAGAGAAATAACTGTGAACTTGAGTAACAAATAATATGTTCATTTAAAAAAAAAAAATCACTGCTTAAATTATTTTTTGAATGCCACTGCTTAAATATTATCACCATTTATTATTATTTTATATTAAAATAACAAATAATATGTTCATTTTTAAAAGAGATGAATAAAACATAAAAAATACAATTACTTAATTAACTTTCATTCAAACAAAAAAATTTAATTTTTTTTTTAAATAAAAAAAAATTAATTATATGACTTTCAAGTTTCAATCAAACATTAAAAATTTTCATTTTTCAAAAAAAAAAATTATAGTTCCAACCGGACTTTAGACCTTCCAAATGCATTAAATTGATAATCGACCAGGAAAACGACGTCGTCAAAAACATTGAGGGGGTAGCTACAGTGCGGGCTAGACCATGGACCGTCGAAGCTTGTAAATTGTAACGATGGCAACTGGCAAACACCTGAGACTCTGAGAGGCTGAAAGCTTCCCACTCCCCAGCTAACCCTAACTACTCGTCGTCCCCGAAACGTGTGACCTAGCAATTCATTTATCCACCAAAATCCTTCAGAGATAGGATTAGCAAAAGGAAATGGCAATATCGGGAGATCTCCGGGTCTCTGCTGCACTGGGTCGGTATCCGAACAACTCAATTCGGAGCTCAAAGCATCATCCTTCCCCTTCCAAGGTTCTTCCGGCGTTTTTTTGTTTTTTTGCTTTTTTTCATTTATGGTTATGCGATTCTCACATTTCTTCACTGTGAATCCAGTAATCACTGGTTTAACGGCTCAAATTCATATATTGCAGTTCTGTTATGGTAGGAAAATGGGAAATTGTAAGAAATGATTTAGTATACTTTCGGAAAATGAAGAACTCTTGTTCTTAATCACTCGTAACTTGCATCTGTTTGTAGAATTGTAGTGTGTGCATTTAACTAAATGTTCCTTGCATAATTCTTCTTCAAATCATTACAAGTAAAAATGCGCAGATTTTAGTTACTTTAATGGAACTTGGACTTAGATTAGCATTGAATCATTGATTATCTGTTGATTTTAGCGTATATATGTGCAATGTGATTCAGAAAGCATTATATATTTTGATGATCTATTTGTCTGCTTTTGGCTAAGTAAATCTTTATGTATTATTCAAGTTAGTAATTTTTTTTTTGTGAGTAACGAGGAAACCCACGGCTACCGAGAGTGAGCACGGGGTAAATCCGGCCTCCGTCTTATGACTCTAGCCGACAAAGGACCACAAGAAGGTAAACCAGCTTAGATTGACCTCCTTCAAATGAAGAAGGTTAGTAGGCTGCTGTCACTTAGAGTAAAACTTGGAACTTTGTGGTTACCAAGCTAAGAACCTAACCAACTTGGCTGGGTTTGCTGTTTAAGTTAGTATTTGCTATCATGGAGTCTGTGTATCCAGGGTATGTATTGAGAGGCCACTTTAAAGTAAACTTCTGTAGTTCTTTGTTCTGTATGTACTGTTAATCTGTTATACCATTCTTTTCTGTCTAACCTGTCTGCTGCTGCATGCCTGCATCAGCTAAAAATATGTGTTTGCACTACAGAATGGCGGTTCTATTACTTTTATCCTTGTGTTAACAAATACGTTTCCTTCTTCAACACAGGGAGACTTTGGTGTCTTCCTTAATGGTGGTTCTAAATCCTAATGCAGTAATGCTTCCGAGCTTGTGCTTAGAGGGTCACACGCAACTAACTAATTCATGCATGCTGTGTCCTTATCATGCCAGCCAAGTTTATCAGTTCACCGCTGGCAGTGTGTCCTAACTTGTAGGATATTGACTGGTGTGCTAAAGATTAATTAGAACAAAATTGGTCAGATAAAGTCACAAATTCTGCCTTATCGTAATTGTCATAAGAGAATCACAGAGACAAGATTTATAAAAAAACGTTTTTTGCCTTGCCTTTGTTTGATGATCTATTTATATAATTTAGCTAAGTATATCTTTATGTATTACGGAGTATTATTTAAGTTAGTATATGCTTTGCCTGGAACTGTGTATCCAGGCTATGTATTTAGTGACCACTTTAAAGTCAACTTCAGTAGTTCTTTGTTCGGTATGTACTATTATACCATTCCTCTCTGACTTACCTGTCTGCTACTGCATGCCTGCATCGGCTAAAAATATCTGCTGCCACTACGGAATTGTTGTTCTAGAATTCTAGTACTTGACCCTTCTTTTAACAAATATGATTCCTGCTTCAATACAGGTAGACTTTAGTGTCTTCCTTAATGGCGGTTCTAATGCTTCCGAGCTTGTGTTTAGAGGGTCACGCGCAGCACCTGATGGACATAATTTGCAATGTCACGCCAAAAAGCCCATTGGGGTCCTTGGGGATTACAAGCTGTCCTCGAATTTCATGGGCCAAGAGTTCGACAGCTTCCTTCTTAATGCTATCAACATGAGCTTTTTCGAGCGCCTAAGCTTGGCTTGGAAGATAATGTTCCCACCATCGCTGTCAAGAAGGAATTCCAATGCAAACATTGCCAAACAGCGGTTGAAGATGATCCTCTTCTCCGATCGATGTGCAGTGAGCGACGAGGCCAAGCAGAAGATAGTCAGCAACATTGTGAGTGTCCTCTCCGATTTCGTGGAGATAGAATCGCAGGATAAAGTTCAGCTGAGTGTCTCCACAGACCCCGACCTCGGGACTATCTACTCTGTCACGGTCCCTGTTCGGCGCGTACGATCAGAGTACCAATTGGATGATCCAACCGGAACAATCACAAATGTTGAGTACAAAGATACTGGAGAAGACTCTGGTTCTGTCGATGTCAAGTTTGATTTCTACATTCCTGGGTAGAATTTAGAAGAGCTCAATGATTGCCAATCTGGGCGGGAAGAAGGAATGCTTGTTTGTCAATCACAAGTTTTTATTTTCATTTCATATTTTCCTTCAGCATGGCAACTGGCTACTGCTATTCTTGTGTTTTCCATCTTGTGGGATGAGTTAATTAGGTTTGTATATATAATATTTTTTTTTCTACCAGTGTTTAAAAGTGTTGCTTTTAGTACCATACTGCCTTTCCTCACAAGAATGGTATGCCAATCAAGACATTACTATAGTTAGGATTGCTTGGAACCAAAGTGGGCAGAGCAGATCTCTTGTGTGCACTGACATTTTGTCTTGTCTGCTGAGTCATTGAGTTACTGTGATTTACATCATCTTAAATGCTCTATTGGACCGGAGTGTGGAGACTCTTAGGGTTGAGGGTGTGGGGACCTTTAGGTTTGGGATTTAACTTTTTGAAAGAAAAAGGATTGATTGGAACTTTGTTTACTTTTCAATAGTTTTGAATTTCTAACATTTGATTTTCAAATATTAACTAACTTGACAATATTTAATTTTGAACATCCATTTTATTTTATTTTAATTTAATTTTATATGACAACTGGGTATCTCATATTTGTATCTCTAGCTAGCATTGTGAGATTAGTTTTAATTTCATGGTGCACTATTTTCACCTTATCGTTGTCCTTTTAACCTTAGCATTATATTAATAGTACGCTCACTAATTACCTCAAACTCTTTTAAGTTATATCAATCTTAGTCTAATCTTATATCAATCAATTTTCAATAGGCTTGTGAGACTTGCACCGAGAAGGAGATGCGACTGGATTGATGAGGTGTTGGAATCTCCTGTTGAGGTTGAGATGAAAATTGAGATTGACAAAACATTTATGGCTCGCATCCAAGAGAGTTAGGTTTGCTCAATTATTATTGTGCGGACCATGGTCCACACAAGTTGTGTCGACTATATTTTGTCTACTAGAAAATAATGTACATTCAGTACAAAAATAATGTATATTGTATACAGGGGATATATATTAGTTTTGTTCTGAGTGTACATTATATTATATAATGTACATTCAGTATAAAAATAATGTACATTTAGTATATTAAAAATGTACTTTTTGTTATGGTCTACATAACATTATGTGGACTATGATCCATACAATAATTTGCCAGGTTTGCTAGTGTCATCCGAATTAACTCTTTATGTATTGCATTAGTATTCGTGTATTGCATGATAATATTAATTCAATTAAGTCACACTTTGAGACAATTCTTCAAAGAAAGTGGCGAACCTTTTCAACCCCATGATGGGACAATTTTTCCGAGGACACTACTCCCTCCCATTATAACATTTTCTGGCTCGTGTCTTGAAAGAGTTAATTCCTGAAATGGTCCTCTCATACTATGATATTTTCTCAAATCGGTCCCTTAACTTTTAATTTTTTAAAATAATTATTTAGAAGTAATTATTTAAAAAAAAAAACAAACTTTCTTCGTCTCCATGGCCGGAGACGAAGAAGGTTTCTTCATCTCCGATGTTTAAAAAAAAATTTAAATAATTATTTTTAAAACATTTTGATTACCTATTTATTTTTGATTTGGAATTTTATAGTATTGCACATTACAATTTTTAATTACTTATTTTGAAAGGAGAATTTTTATTTATTAATTGTGGAATTATTTGTTATTCATTTGATTTTTTAAGAGTTAATTACCAAAATGGTCCCTTGACTATAGTGAAATTACTAATTTGGTCATTGACTGTTTTTTTAACCAATTAAGTCCCTCAACTTTAAAATTTTTAACCAATTTGGTCCTCCGTTAGTTTGACCGTTAGTCAACGGTTAACTTGGGACCAAATTGATAATTTCTCTATAGTCAAGAGACCATTTTGGTAATTAACTTTAGCGGTGGCAATTCGGTTTAGTTTTCTCGAATCGAACTGTACCGAACCGAACCGAAGTAATATACCGAACAACCGAACGATATTGAATTCTTGTATACCGAACAGTTCGATAAAAAATCCGATCCAATCTGAATTGTTCGGTAAAAAATTTAACTGAACCGAATACAATTTGATTTCTTTTAAAATATAATAATAATAATAATAATAATAATAATAATAATAATAATAATAATAATAAATAAATAAATAAATAAATAAATAAATAAAAAGTAAATCCAAGTCCCTTACTGCTTGCTCTGTCGTTCAGCTCATATTTTCACGGGTATCTCTTGTAAATGTTTTATTTGATTTCTTTATGGTTTGTTATCAAAAGTTCTTATATTATGTGTTATGATGTTTACATAGTCCATATCCAAAGTCTAATATAAGAATTCAATATCGTTCGGTTGTTTGGTATATTACTTCGGTTTGGTTCGGTACGGTTCGATTCGAGAAAATTAAATCGAATTGTCCACCCCTAAAGTTAATTACCAAAATGGTCCCTTGACTATAGCAAAATTACCAATTTGGTCCAAAGTTAATCGTTGACTAACGGTCAAACTAACGGAGGACCAAATTGGTTAAATTTTTTAAAGTTGAGGGACTTAATTGGTTAAAAAAAATAGTCAAGGACCAAATTGGTAATTTCACTATAGTCAAGTGACCATTTTAGTAATTAACTTATTTTTTAATTATTAATTGTGAAATTTTCAATTGGTATCAAGTTGCTTTCTACATGGGAGGTGTTGGGTTCGAATCACGTTAAAGTATTTGTAAATGTGAATATTTCTTTCCCTTGTAATAAAAAAAAAAAATTGTGGAATTTTCAATTGAGGGAAAAAGAAAACCTTTTATTGACATCAAGGCTTTCAGGTGTACTATTTTAAAAACAAGGGGTTTAAATTAAATTTAAATGATTTCTGAATTCCCCGTGTTTTCCCTCCACCTAAATTTTAGGGCTTAGACTCAATTCAGCAAGCTCGCTTGGAGTTCTGAGCAGCTATGGATGCGACTCCTTTGAGTCTCGAAAACCCGCTCTGAGACGCCATTTCGAGGGTCCGATTTGCTCCGCGTTCCAACAATCTTCTCATTTCTTCATGGACAATGTAAGGAATATGCAGTGTTTTTGAATGTGTGTGCACACCGTGAATGCTGCATTTCTGTAGTTCTAAAGCTTGTAGAGTTTCTTCATGGGATAGTGCTAGTAATTGCAGTGTATTGTAGAATATTTGTGTTCCCATGTGAATGCTGCATTTCTGTTTTGCTTACAATTTTCGTGGTTCTAATGCCTGTAGAATTTCTTCATGAATACTGTAAGTAATATGCAGTATATTGTTGAATATTTGTGTGCATCTGTGAATGTTGGCGCTTACAAATTTTGTGGTTCTAATGCTTGTAGAGTCTTCGGTTGTACGATGTTGAAAGCTCAAAGCTGAGGTTGGAATCGCAAGGGGAAGCTGCACTTCTTGATTGCTGTCTTGAAAATGATTCCGTGGCTTTTAGTGCTGCTTCTGATGGTTCTATTCACAGGTTTGTCACTCGAGTTATCTCAAATCTTTTTCCTTTCTCTTAAAATATTCTCAATTTGTTGAGCTCGGTTGCTCTGTTTTATCTGCTGGTAGTAATGAGCCTCTAATGAGTGACTAGTTGGGTTTTCTGAATTGTATAAGAAGCCTCCTTTCTTGCATCTTCAAATTTGCTTGTATGATTGCATTGAGTGATGGAAATGTGACATTTTGTATTGGAAAATTGCTAGGTATGATATGCATTCGGGACATAAATCAACAATAGGGAATCATGATGATATGGCAACTTTTGTTGAGTATTCTCCTGAGACATGTAAGCCGTTATTGCAAATAAAATTCCCAGTACTGGGATGTTTCAATTTTTGTACCACCAATCTTTTTATGTGTTAAGTGATTTTATTTTAGGTACAGTGGCTAGAGCTACGATATTTCATTATGCTTGCTCTTTGGATTTTTTCTTTGTTTGATTGTCTTATCTTACTTTGGTAAACTTCTTCCTTGCTTTGTGTAGGTCAATTGATTACTGCTGGTTGGGATAAGAATATAATCTTTTGGGATGCACAATCAGCTAACTCCGTTGGACACTTGAACAATCTAACATCAGAGCCAAAGTCTATGTCACTCTCCGGCTTCAATTTGATGGTTGCTATTGATTCCTCTGTAATCATTTATGACTTCCGTTCTCTTAGAAAATCGGTTCACAAGAAAGATATCCGAGTAAAATGTGTCCGCCCTATTCTTCATTATGAAGGTATTATGACAACATTCTAATACAATATGGACAGATAGGTCATCAATTGTGTTACCAACGTAGACTATGAGTGGGGGAGTTGGTTGGGTAGTCATGCTAGTTATGTGCAACTTACCCCTGTTTTATTGATAAGTATTGCGCATTGGTTTGGCTTTCAGTTTATTATGTGCATATTTCTTTGTAGCAGGAGACAAATTTGGCACAATATAAGCCAATGCCCTTTCAACTTGTATATATATATTTTTTGCATACGGTTGACTGTTATAGGAAATTTCAAGTCAATTTTAGTTAATCTTTAACCTACTGAATGTGATTGTTCTTTTTGTCAACTTTTAAGTTGAGTAGTCCATTTATGCAGGGTTTGTGGTTGGATCAGTCGATGGACGGGTTGCTTTGGAGTATATCTGTGAATCCAATTTGGATAAGGGGTTAGTATGAGTTCATTAAACAAACCAATTTACTTTGTGCAACTTTTTTATTTTTATTTGTTGGGTTTAAAATCGTCTCAGGTTGCAAAACTCTTCTTCTGAATTTATTTATTTCTGTTTTTCAGATATGCTTTCCGATGCCATCCAAAGGGAACAGACGGAAGAAATCGTGTGGAGTCAGTGAATGACATTGCGTTTAGTCCATTGTAAGTATTTTGTATCATCAACTTCTTGTTTCTGAACAACAGAAATTAAATTGATTGTGCCATTTTTGTTCTTTCAGAAATAGTGGTTCATTTGTAACGGGTGATAATGAGGGCTACGTAATTATGTGGGATGCTTGCTACAAGAAGCGACTGTTTGAGGTACTCTATTTGATTACAATAGAATTGTGTGCCTCTCATGATATGTTAAGCTTCCTTTCCAATTGGATTCTGTTATTTCTATTCGTTATCATACACCTTTACACGTGGTTCTACATTTTGTTTGACATAACTTATGATCCTGAATGATTTTGTACGGATTTATTTTCCCCCCTTGTTTTCAGTTTTCAAGGTATCCAAATAGTATTGCTTCTTTGTCATACAACCATGATGGATTCCTTTTAGCTGTTGCATCGAGTTACACTTACCAAGAAGCTGGCGAAAGGTTAGACACATTAACGCTCTCAAGTATTATTTGCAAATGTTGTCTGCAAAAATGACTTGTTTAATTCATTATTCTTTTTCATATGGTGGTCAATGGACAATCCATATTATAAACCTGGAGGTTGAATATGATGGTTTTAGCATTGAACCACACTTCATCTGCCTAAACTAGTGTTTCATTCCTTGTAATCCTTGTATGCTATAAATATTTAAGGATTAAGGGTCAAATAGGCATTCGAACTACTCCAACTCCAAAAAAACTGCATTTGGATCCCTTGATAATACAAAATCATGCAATTTAACCTAAAATGACTTGTTTATTCGGTCTTTGCTGATGTGGTGTACTGGTGGTTATTTTATTAAAAATTAAAATTTTAAATTCATTGTAATAATTTTAAATAAAACAATTAATAATTATAAAAAGAAAAAAAAACAAAAACCCAACCCCCCATCCCCACTTTCATCTTGAATTGCAATTTTGTTTTTGAGTTGGATGATCTAATTGCAGTTTTTTTTTGAGTTGGATGATCCAATTGCAGTTTTTTTGAGTTGGATGGTCCAATTGTAGTTTCGCATGTAGCTCGATGACTTATTTTTATCCTTATTCCAATATTTAATTAGCCTAGAATCTGGTGCTAAATGGACAAGACACTTTATAAACCTTGATGTTGAGAATAAATCGTTTAGCAATATTGAATCTCACTCAAGCTGTCTAAATAGGTGTTCCTTTTTCTCCTATACTAGAAATGTTTAAATAACTAAAAACCTGTACTCTGCTCATGACAGGGAAGAGCTACCACAGATATTTATACACAAAGTCGAGAACTTTCAAAGCGAGTCACCTTTTGTTGGCACCGCATGACTGAGATGACTCTGAAATCAGGTGCTTACAATCTCGCATTTGAATTATCAGAATTTACCTTGTAGGAGGAACCGAGCCCTTATTTTTTGGAGGTTGATCACCAACGAAACTCTTACACTCTGGAAAATGTTGGTTTCTGCATGAAATTCTCATTCTCCGTTTGGAAATCAATCTTGGAGTACGGTCACTTAACCAAAGGGTGGGTGAACAATTAGGATACGGTTATTAACTAGAGAAACTTTCAAATTTTTATGGAGTAACGAGAATAGTAAATGTGTGTATTTCTACATTTTTGCCATTTGAAAACGGAGAATGAAAGATAATTGAAGTAAACGCAATCGGGCCCTTGATTCCCATTTGTTGAACAGGTAGAGGAATATTATATCACTGCTGTAAAGCTGTATGTTGTGATTCCCATTTTCAATTGAAATGCAATGGTGTTTCCACTTCTTCTTTGGAGGCACATTGTTTAAGGTTGTGATTCCAACACTGTAAATTTGTCATATGTATTAGCCTTTGCTGTGTAATCGTAGCCAATGCTTTTAGATTCAAATTGTCGGTACAGTTTCAAGTTTTTTTTTTTTTTTTTAATTAATCTTGTTGCTATGAAATGATTTAGATATTTATATGTTTTCTTTTTTCCCTTTATGGGAAAAATATGTATATGTATTGCAAAGGATAAAGTGCCCCCAACATGGAAAGTTGCCAGTAAACTCTACTTTCGGTGGTTGGGTTCTTGAAATCATGTCATTAGTTGTTAGTGTTAATGGTATTCTAATTGGAAAATGATTTTTGCACCTTTTGTCTAATGTGATTGGTTTAAACAAGAAGTAGAGATATTAAAGAAAATGAACTTTGCATGATTGCATAACTCAGTTTACTTTTAGATTAATATTATTTATACTAGTTTTTTACGCGCATTGCGCGATTGAGATAATGCCCAATATATTTTTTTAATAAGTACTTTAAAGTATATCAAGGCAGGATTATATTAGTATTGTTCATGCATAAATAATTGAAAAGGTAATTTTAAGTTTACAAATGCAAGATAATATAGTCAAGATTGATTATAATTGCCAATAAAATAATTGTATAGGTATGGTTGAAACTAAATACGGGACATAAGGGAGAGCAAATAAAAATTAGGGCATAAAATTTTAAGAGTAAAAGACATTTTTAGTCCTAAATTTATAGTGGCTTGGACAATTTTAGTCCTTTATAAAAAAAATTGTCATTTTATGGACAGAGTTATTGTGGCGAGGACATTTTTGGTCCTCCGTCTATATTTCTGTTAGATAACCGTATGAGAGAGGGGTAATTGCGTCAATTTAGGCTATCTCCTTCTATCTATTATATCTATGTGTGTTTTGTTTTCTTCTCGGTCATAATTCGAAGGAGTCGGAGAGTCCAAGGTGCAGTTGTACGAAGAAATTGCCGGAGAATCGAAGCCGCCAAACAGGTTACTAATCAAATAGATAGAAGGAAAATCGAAGCCGCCAAACACACACTGATATAATAAGATAGAAGGAGATAGCCTAAATTGACGTAATTGCCCCTCTCTCGTATGGTTATCTAACATAAATATAGACGGAGGACCAAAAATGTCATCGAAATATAGACGGAGGACCAAAAATGTCCTCGCCACAATAACTCTGTCCATAAAATGGCAAAATTTTTTATAAAGGACTAAAATTGTTCAAGCCACTATAATTCTAGGACCAAAAATGTCTTTTACTCAAATTTTAAATATATACTAATATTGAAGAGCTAATTGTTGATTGTCAAACAAGGACATTGTGGGGTAGTTTTCCACTTCAATTTGTTATGTAATTTGAATACTCTTTTTGTAAATAAATCTCCCAAACTAGTTAATATGATTGGCTTAATTTTTATTTTTTTTAAAACAATTAATATTATTATTATTATTATTATTATTATTATTATTATTATTATTATTATTATTATTATTATTATTATTATTATTATTATGTATACCATTAGGTCATTTTACATGTTAATCTAAAAAGCTAATTTTTTCAAATATCTTTTTACCCACCGTTGATATAATTCGCTGGTCAAATAAGCTAATATAATCCGCTAACGCTAACACTACTGATTGTCAAACAAGAACATTACGAGATAGTTCTCACTTCAATTTGTTATGTAATTTGAATACTCTATTTGTCAACAAATTTCTCAAGTAGTTAATATTATTAACTTTATTAATTATATTTTTCTTAATTTTTTTCATGGTATTAATAAAATACTTGATAAATAAATATATAACATTATTTTGTATTATAACTTTGATATTTAATTAAAAAAATAGTGTACAAAAAAAGATAATAGACAATGTAGTGAATATAATCAATTGATGAATTTGAATTTAAAGAATTTTTACATTGGAGAAAAATAAAGATAATATAATATAATAAAATTATTTGTCTTAATTAATTTATTGATAATGAATAATTTTTTTTTTAATAAAGACATTGTAGGGACAATGTAGCGAATATAATCAATTGATAAATTTGAATGTAAAGAATTTTTATATTGGAGAAAAACAAAGACAATATAACTAATGAAATTATTTCTCTTATTTAATTTATTGATAATAAATAAATTTTTTGAATAAAAACATTATAGATACATAATTCTAAATTAAAGATCGAAATGCATATGTATTATTTTTTGTTGTAACTACTAAATTATTATTTAATTTAATAAAAGTAAAATAAAGTACTAAATATGCCAACTTTGATTGGGATGGGGTTCGAACTTCAAACTTAAGACCTTTCTTATTGAAATCAATGAATAAGTTAACGGTGAACTAACAGAAATTAACGGAAAAGGTAATATTTAACGGAAAAGTTAACGGAAAATCATATTCATTAAGGATAAATTAGTAAATATTAAGAAAAAATTAAAATCTGATCAATCTGAGCCATTCATTTGATTAAAATCTGTGACGGACACATTTTCTACCCATTTTAGGCCTAACTCTCTTGGGCTCTTATTAGTATAGTAGATAGTAGATAGTAGATATTGATTTATCTATTTTTTTAATTTGTAAGTTATTACAAAAAAGCGTGACTAATCAATGCATACCATCATATAGTAATAATAAGTTTTACTAGTTATTAAAAAAATTATTTATTATAATTCAATTACAAATTGTATAGGTTATTTTTATTTTTTATTCATTCCATCCAATTTCTCAGTTGAATTTTATGCAAAGTTAACTCAAATAATACATACTTTAATTATGTAAAAAGTACAATACAACTTAAACTGAACAATAAAAGTCAAATTTAGAAAATAAATTACACTTTGTATATTAGAAAAATACGGAGTAACATTCTTTTATTTCTCAATTAGGTTTGTTATCATTTTCATCCCTTAATTCTATTACATTTGAGTTAAAAAGTCAATTTTATGATAGTTTGAAGAACCCAAAAAAAAAGTTACTTTGTAAATAATTGATGGTCCAAAACTAATACTTTTTTCGTAATTTAAGGAAGAAAAGTGTCCCTTTTTCTTTAAATTTATTGGTGTTTGCTTTGAATCTTTTAATATTAGAGTTAGAACAAAATAGCTCCAAAAGAAAATGTCAAGTTAGTAGAGCATATTATCGTACTAAAATGTTATTGTATGAGTTATATTATTGTCAGTATATTTTTAATCGAGCATGTTGTATATAATATTTTTAGTGTAGTCCATGTTTGACAAATCTACCTGAAAAGCTATAAGTTATAAAAGGAAAAATGAAGAGTTATTAAACTAGTTGATTATGCTTAAAAATATTTGGTAAAATTAACTTTTTTGATAAGTTGATAAATCTAAAAAGACTAAAAAAGACATCTTCATAAAATTTAAATAGTTTTAAATTTAAATAGGTTTGTTTACACATTAAAATTTAACATTTTGAAATTAAACTATTAGCATAATAATTTCTTATCCAACTATTAGTATAATCATGATCTTGCATCCCATAATGTGGTAGCAATATTGTTGCGAATCTCTTCCATCTCAATAGATGTCTCACTTAAATTTTTGTTGATGGAGATATTACTACTTGAATCTTGAAGTTCATCGGGCGGTATGTAATCTGGGTACTGCTCAACCACATTAAACATCATGTCATCTTGCGAATTCTTCCGAATATAATTATGTAGTGCAAATGTGATCATAATAACATTAATTTGGGTCTCCACACTAATTGCGACATTTTAGCAAGTACGAAATATCTTTCATCTCTTCTTCAATACTCTAAACGACTTCTCAATACAACTTCAAAGATAAGAATGTGCAGGATTGATGTGTGTGTATAAAGTGCAGAGATTTATAGTATCTTATAAAACATTATAGAACGCATATGACTATATAAAATTTTAGAGAGGATTCTAGAAATATAATCATAGTCATATGATCAAGTAGATCTCCACCGTCTGATGAGGAGATGAAATAAGTATAAATAACCTTATTGGGCTCATTTTGTAACCATTCAAGTGATCCCAGTGTTCGAATGAGATGGAAAAAGTATAAATAACTTTATTGGGCTCATTATGTAACCATTCAAGTGATCCCAGAGTTCGAATGAAGATGAAAAAGGATGTTTGACGGTGAAGAAGTCGTTTGAGAAAGATTAATAAATAATAAGATAAAAGAGAAAATAACAAAAGAGTTTTAATTGAGAAATGTAAAAGATGTCAAAAAAAGATTTGGGAGAGATAACATTATCCTTGTAAATTTTTTCTACTTTAAAAAATGAGTTTCACTTCTACCTCATTTTATTGGCAATTATTTATTATTCACACTATATCTTTACAAATCTAATTAACTTTTAAAAGTAGGCCTAACATATTAAAATAATATTATTAATAATTTAAAATATTAAAAAGTAAAAAGAAAAAAATAAAAAAATACAACAGCTTTGCCGCGGCAGCTTTTTCAGTGATTTTCAAATTTGCTGAAATTGTAAATTTTTAAATCCCTCTTAATTTAAAAAAAAAAATGAAAATAGTAACCTTGATTTGCTACATGAGATTGCAAAGGAGAGATTGGCTGAGATAATCCCAGCCTAAAAATATGTCAAAAAAGATTTTTTTGTGCATATAACTTCTGGTGTTCCATCAATTAATTCAAGTCAAGCTTGAATTTCTAATATTGATTTTTATGTTTCAATATAAAAATATATAAAAAATGTTAATAAAAACAAGTGAAAAAATAAAAAATAAAAAATTGTGGGACCAAAATAAATATTTGATGTGCGCTTATTAGAGTCGGATATTGCCTGCGTCATTTCTACGCAGAATCAAAGGGCAAAAGGAATATCAAGATCCAACGGCCAGATATGCACCTCTTGTAGTGTTCTACTTGATTTCGAAAACCCTATTCTCTTCAACCTCGAATACTGGAGACAGTATATAAAAAGAGAACACGTGCTCATACTCTGCATCGCCTCCTCGCCCCTACTTCCTACGTTTTTCTACCCTCGTCGCCGGAGATTTTAGCTCATCATTTTGAGTCCAAGGCCGACGCCGGAGCTTCCAAGACTTATCCTCAGCAGGCTGGCACTATCCGTAAGAACGGTTACATTGTCATCAAGAATCGCCCCTGCAAGGTCTCTCTTTCTACATATTATTTATTTTTGTATGAATTTGTTTCTACATGTTTGTTGATTATAGATCTCAGGTTTGTGCTGTATTATTTGTTTATGTTACTAGTAGGTAGTTGTGGTAGTTGTATTTGAATTGATATCCTCAGTTCTTGGAGAATTGAAACCTATTTGATTTGTTTTGAAGCAATTGATTCTAGAAACAAATTGAGCTGTAGCGGTTTTCTTGTTTAGTTGTCTGTTTGAATCTGAAACTGCGGTTGCCTTTTGTGTTTAGATCTGGCATGGTAGATTGCTTTTAGTTCTGAATTAATGTTCCCTTTGAGCTTTGTTACTACTTGTTAGATCCCTGGTAGATGGGAGTTTAGTATATTTTGAATGGTTTCTATTATGAATATATGGAAGTGTAGCCCAAGGTTTAGTGAAACTATTGAATATTGGTTGAGTTGAATCTGACCTAATAACTGTGTGCTGCTACATTTGTTAGCAAAATTTGGTGTAATCTGTTGTAAGTATATTAGTATCTAGCTTTGAGCAGATACAAACTTTGCTTTTTTTAAAAAACAACAGAAAAAGTAGTAATATTAAGAAAATTATTTGTTAGGTTAATATGTTTATTTTTTTGTATGGTGTGGGTTTGACACTCCCCGATTGTTTGCACCATGTGCGAGGTAAATCAACCTAAGTTGTTCATAACTGACCTTCTCAAAACCAAGAAGTCTAATAGGCAACTCCCACTTGGAGTTGAACTTGGAACCTTACAGGTTACCAAGCCAACAACTTGGACCAACTTACATGGTATAAGGATTATTTGTTGCACGTCGATCGACCACTGACCATCCTCTCACTCTCTATTCTCTAAGCTTCTTGAATCTTTCCTCGACTCACCACACACGCACCACTGAATTTCTTGTCATAGATCACTTTTTCCCTCTCTCAACGCCCGCAAGTCGCAGCTGACTGAATCAATGGCTGCCATTGATACTAAAATCTACCCTTCCCTCTCAGAGGTAAACCTCTTATCTCTCACTATGTATTTATCTATATGTACAGGCACAGTTTAGTTTGTGATCTGATCATCTGAATTCTGTGGATTTCATTTATATAATTGGTGTTTTATGTGCTGAATTATGAAATACTTTGCATTTCTGCTCACTCCTTTGTTTGGTTGAAATACAAGTGATGTTTTATTTGTGGACTTTGGGGTTTAAAGATGAGATTGAAATATCTATTCATTTCCTGGGCTTTTGAATTAGGATTCAGATAAACATTAGATTAATGATGGGATTAATGAAGTTTGATGAAAATATTTGTACCACAAGAGTGCATAGGGAATAATTTTAGTGGGAACGGAGGGCAAAGTGACCCTTTTATTACTAGTCTAGTAAAATTGCAATCCACTGCTGCGGCATGCTATGCTCGAGTGCTCGACATTGCAGTTGGGTATGATGGCTCGTCTCAAACAAACTTGAGAGAAAGGGATTGCAAATCTTATCCCCTCTCTTGTTCTTTCCTTTGTCCAAGAAACCAAATGGGGCCTGGTAAAGTCCTCTCATCATTTGATACTCTATACCCTTGTTGTGTGGCTCTGGTCTCTAAACCTCATTGCAAGTACAAATAAGGATTGTTTGTTGCACTTACTCCATTGCAGTTTACTTACATGTTAATATGGACAAGCTCTATATCTCTAAACCAAATTAGTGTTTGGTAACAAATGAACAACAACAGTGCGGTTTACTTACTCCATTGTGCTTGAAGACATTAAGATTACGGTTGAAGAAAGTGGTGGATGAAATGGCTTGGAGTAGCTCCTCTTCCAACGGGTTAGGGTTGCAAGTAGTGCTGGAAGAAATGGCAGACACAACGGGAAGGAACTAAGCTAATATAATCAAGGCTAAGTGAAATTCCTATAATACCCATGTTGTAAACGGAGTTTAGGATGATTACCTAACAGAAGGACTAAATTGACTAACGTCGGACTAATTGAGGGACCAAAACTGTCCAAATTGGAAAGCAAGGATAACATTGCAAATGGGGTACTAATTGAGGGACCAAAAGTTTGATTTTCCCTTAATTTTATATGACAACTGGGTATCTCATATTTGTATCTCTAGCTAGCATTGTGAGATTAGTTTTAATTTCATGGTGCACTATTTTCACCTTATCGTTGTCCTTTTAACCTTAGCATTATATTAATAGTACGCTCACTAATTACCTCAAACTCTTTTAAGTTATATCAATCTTAGTCTAATCTTATATCAATCAATTTTCAATAGGCTTGTGAGACTTGCACCGAGAAGGAGATGCGACTGGATTGATGAGGTGTTGGAATCTCCTGTTGAGGTTGAGATGAAAATTGAGATTGACAAAACATTTATGGCTCGCATCCAAGAGAGTTAGGTTTGCTCAATTATTATTGTGCGGACCATGGTCCACACAAGTTGTGTGGACTATATTTTGTCTACTAGAAAATAATGTACATTCAGTACAAAAATAATGTATATTGTATACAGGGGATATATATTATTTTTGTTCTGAGTGTACATTATATTATATAATGTACATTCAGTATAAAAATAATGTACATTTAGTATATTAAAAATGTACTTTTTGTTATGGTTCACATAACATTGTATGGACCATGGTCCATATAATAATTTGCCAGGTTTGCTAGTGTCATCCGAATTAACTCTTTATGTATTGCATTAGTATTCGTATATTGCATGATAAGATTAATTCAATTAAGTCACACTATGAGACAATTCTTCAAAGAAAGTGGCGAACCTTTTAAACCCCATGATGGGACAATTTTTCCGAGGACACTAGTCCCTCCCATTATAACATTTTCTGGCTCGTGTCTTGAAAGAGTTAATTCCTGAAATGGTCCTCTCATACTATGATATTTTCTCAAATCGGTCCTTTAACTTTTAGTTTTTTAAAATAATTATTTAGAAGTAATTATTTATAAAAAAAACAAACTTTCTTCGTCTCCATGGCCGGAGACGAAGAAGGTTTCTTCATCTCCGATGTTTAAAAAAAAATTAAATTATTTTTAAAACATTTTGTTTACCTATTTATTTTTGATTTGGAATTTTATAGTATTGCACATTACAATTTTTAATTACTTATTTTGAAAGGAGAATTTTTATTTATTAATTGTGGAATTATTTGTTATTCATTTGATTTTTTAAGAGTTAATTACCAAAATGGTCCCTTGACTATAGTGAAATTACTAATTTGGTCATTGACTGTTTTTTTTAACCAATTAAGTCCCTCAACTTTAAAATTTTTAACCAATTTGGTCCTCCGTTAGTTTGACTGTTAGTCAACGGTTAACTTGGGACCAAATTGGTAATTTCTCTATAGTCAAGAGACCATTTTGGTAATTAACTTTAGCGGTGGCAATTCGGTTTAGTTTTCTCGAATCGAACTGTACCGAACCGAATCGAAGTAATATACCGAACAACCGAACGATATTGAATTCTTGTATACCGAACAGTTCGATAAAAAATCCGATCCAATCTGAATTGTTCGGTAAAAAATTGAACTGAACCGAATACAATTTGATTTCTTTTAAAATATAATAATAATAATAATAATAATAATAATAATAAATAAATAAATAAATAAAAAGTAAATCCAAGTCCCTTACTGCTTGCTCTGTCGTTCAGCTCATATTTTCATGGGTATCTCTTGTAAATGTTTTATTTGATTTCTTTATGGTTTGTTATCAAAAGTTCTTATATTATGTGTTATGATGTTTACATAGTCCATATCCAAAGTCTAATATAAGAATTCAATATCGTTCGGTTGTTTGGTATATTACTTCGGTTTGGTTTGGTACGGTTCGATTCGAGAAAACTAAATCGAATTGTCCACCCCTAAAGTTAATTACCAAAATGGTCCATTGACTATAGCAAAATTACCAATTTGGTCCAAAGTTAATCGTTGACTAACGGTCAAACTAACGGAGGACCAAATTGGTTAAATTTTTTAAAGTTGAGGGACTTAATTGGTTAAAAAAAATAGTCAAGGACCAAATTGGTAATTTCACTATAGTCAAGTGACCATTTTAGTAATTAATTTATTTTTTAATTATTAATTGTGAAATTTTCAATTGGTATCAAGTTGCTTTCTACATGGGAGGTGTTGGGTTCGAATCACGTTAAAGTATTTGTAAATGTGAATATTTCTTTCCCTTGTAATAAAAAAAAAAATTGTGGAATTTTCAATTGGCTTTTCAGTCAGCTATGTAGACAGTTCGCTCACCCTATTGAGGGAAAAAGAAAACCTTTTATTGACATCAAGGCTTTCAGGTGTACTATTTTAAAAACAAGGGGTTTAAATTAAATTTAAATTATTTCTGAATTCCCCGTGTTTTCCCTCCACCTAAATTTTAGGGCTTAGACTCAATTCAGCAAGCTTGCTTTGGAGTTCTGAGCAGCTATGGATGCGACTCCTTTGAGTCTCGAAAACCCGCTCCGAGACGCCATTTCGAGGGTCCGATTTGCTCCGCGTTCCAACAATCTTCTCATTTCTTCATGGGACAATGTAAGGAATATGCAGTATTTTTGAATGTGTGTGCACACCGTGAATGCTGCATTTCTGTTGTGCTTTCAATTTCTGTAGTTCTAAAGCTTGTAGAGTTTCTTCATGGGATAGTGCAAGTAATATGCAGTGTATTGTAGAATATTTGTGTTCCCATGTGAATGCTGCATTTCTGTTTTGCTTACAATTTTCGTGGTTCTAATGCCTGTAGAATTTCTTCATGAATACTGTAAGTAATATGCAGTATATTGTTGAATATTTGTGTGCATCTGTGAATGTTGGCGCTTACAAATTTTGTGGTTCTAATGCTTGTAGAGTCTTCGGTTGTACGATGTTGAAAGCTCAAAGCTGAGGTTGGAATCGCAAGGGGAAGCTGCACTTCTTGATTGCTGTCTTGAAAATGATTCCGTGGCTTTTAGTGCTGCTTCTGATGGTTCTATTCACAGGTTTGTCACTCGAGTTATCTCAAATCTTTTTCCTTTCTCTTAAAATATTCTCAATTTGTTGAGCTCGGTTGTTCTGTTTTCTCTGCTGGCAGTAATGAGCCTCTAATGAGTGACTAGTTGGGTTTTCTGAATTGTATAAGAAGCCTCCTTTCTTGCATCTTCAAATTTGCTTGTATGATTGCATTGAGTGATGGAAATGTGACATTTTGTATTGGAAAATTGCTAGGTATGATATGCATTCGGGACATAAATCAACAATAGGGAATCATGATGATATGGCAACTTTTGTTGAGTATTCTCCTGAGACATGTAAGCCGTATTGCAAATAAAATTCCCAGTACTGGGATATTTCAATTTTTGTACCACCAATCTTTTTATGTGTTAAAGTGATTTTATTTTAGGTACAGTGGCTAGGGCTACCATATTTCATTATGCTTGCTCTTTGGATTTTTTCTTTGTTTGATTGTCTTATCTTACTTTGGTAAACTTCTCATTGCTTTGTGTAGGTCAATTGATTACTGCTGGTTGGGATAAGAATATAATCTTTTGGGATGCACAATCAGCTAAGTCCGTTGGACACTTGAACAATCTAACATCAGAGCCAAAGTCTATGTATCTCTCTGGCTTCAATTTGATGGTTGCTATTGATTCCTCTGTAATCATTTATGACTTCCGTTCTCTTAGAAAATCGGTTCACAAGAAAGATATCCGAGTAAAATGTGTCCGCCCTATTCTTCATTATGAAGGTATTATGACAACATTCTAATACAATATGGACAGATAGGTCATCAATTGTGTTACCAACGTAGACTATGAGTGGGGGAGTTGGTTGGGTAGTCATGCTAGTTATGTGCAACTTACCCCTGTTTTATTGATAAGTATTGCGCATTTGCGCATTGGTTTGGCTTTCAGTTTATTATGTGCATATTTCTTTGTAGCAGGAGACAAATTTGGCACAATATAAGCCAATGCCCTTTCAACTTGTATATATATATATATATATATATATATATATATATATATATATATATATTTTGCATACGGTTGACTGTTATAGGAAATTTCAAGTCAATTTTAGTTTTATCTTTAAGCTACTGAATGTGATTGTTCTTTTTGTCAACTTTTAAGTTGAGTAGTCCATTTATGCAGGGTTTGTGGTTGGATCAGTCGATGGACGGGTTGCTTTGGAGTATATCTGTGAATCCAATTTGGATAAGGGGTTAGTATGAGTTCATTAAACAAACCAATTTACTTTGTGCAACTTTTTTATTTTTATTTGTTGGGTTTAAACTCGTCTCAGGTTGCAAAACTCTTCTTCTGAATTTATTTATTTCTGTTTTTCAGATATGCTTTCCGATGCCATCCAAAGGGAACAGACGGAAGAAATCGTGTGGAGTCAGTGAATGACATTGCGTTTAGTCCATTGTAAGTATTTTGTATCATCAACTTCTTGTTTCTGAACAACAGAAATTAAATTGATTGTGCCATTTTCGTTCTTTCAGAAATAGTGGTTCATTTGTAACGGGTGATAATGAGGGCTATGTAATTATGTGGGATGCTTGCTACAAGAAGCGACTGTTTGAGGTACTCTATTTGATTACAATAGAATTGTGTGCCTCTCATGCTAATATGCTATGTTAAGCTTCCTTTCCAATTCGATTCTGTTATTTCTATTCGTTATCATACACCTTTACATGTGGTTCTACATTTTGTTTGACATAATTTATGATCCTGAATGATTTTGTACGGATTTATTTCCCCCCCTTGTTTTCAGTTTTCAAGGTATCCAAATAGTATTGCTTCTTTGTCATACAACCATGATGGATTCCTTTTAGCTGTTGCATCGAGTTACACTTACCAAGAAGCTGGCGAAAGGTTAGACACATTAACGCTCTCAAGTATTATTTGCAAATGTTGTCTGCAAAAATGACTTGTTTAATTCATTATTCTTTTTCATATGGTGGTCAATGGACAATCCATATTATAAACCTGGAGGTTGAATATGATGGTTTTAGCATTGAACATCTGCCGAAACTAGTGTTTCATTCCTTGTATGCTATAAATATTTAAGGATTAAGGGTCAAATAGGCATTCGAACTACTCCCAACTCAAAAAATATTGCATTTGGATCCCTGAACAATACAAAATCATGCAGTTTAACCTAAAATGACTTGTTTACTCGGTCTTTGCTGATGTGGTGGTTATTTTATTTAAAAAATTAAAAAATTAAATTCATTGTAATAATTTTTTTTTTTAAAAAGTAATAATTATAAAAAGGAAAAAAAAACAAAACAAAAACCCGCCCCCGCCCCCACTTTCATCTCGAATTGCAGTTTTTTTGAGTTGGATGATCTAATTGCAGTTTGTTTTTGTTTTTGTTTTTTTTTTTGAGTTGGATGATCCAATTGCGGTTCTTTTTTGGGTTGGATGGTCCAATTGCAGTTTCACATGTACCTCGATGACTTATTTTACCCTTATTCCAATATTTTAGTTAGCCTAGAATCTGGTGCTAAATGGACAATCCACTTTATAAACCCGGATGCTGAAAATAAATCTTTTTGCATTGAATCTCACTCAAGCTGTCTAAATAGGTGTTCCTTTTTCTCCTATACTAGAAATGTTTAAATAACTAAAAACCTGTACTCTGCTCATGACAGGGAAGAGCTACCACAGATATTTATACACAAAGTCGAGAACTTTCAAAGCGAGTCACCTTTTGTTGGCACCGCATGACTGAGATGACTCTGAAATCAAGTGCTTACAATCTCGCATTTGAATTATCAGAATTTACCTTGTAGGAGGAATCGAGCCCTTATTTTTTTGAGGTTGATCACCAACGAAACTCTTACACTCTGGAAAATGTTGGTTTTTGCTTGCAATTCTCATTCTCCATTTGGAAATCAATCTTGGAGTACGGTCACTTAACCAAAGGGTGGGTGAACAATTAGGATACGGTTATTAACTAAAGAAACTTTCAAATTTTTATGGAGTAACGAGAATAGTAAATTTGTGTATTTCTACATTTTTGCCATTTGAAAACAGAGAATGAAAGATAATTGAAGTAAACGCAATCGGGCCCTTGATTCCATTTGTTGAACAGGTAGAGGAATATTATATCACTGCTGTAAAGCTGTATGTTGTGATTCCCATTTTCAATTGAAATGCAACCGTGTTTCCACTTCTTCTTTGGAGGCACATTGTTTAAGGTTGTGATTCCAACACTGTAAATTTGTCATATGTATTAGCCTTTGCTGTGTAATCGTAGCCAATGCTTTTAGATTCAAATTGTCGGTACAGTTTCAAGTTTTTTTTTTTTTTTTTTAATTAATCTTGTTGCTATGAAATGATTTAGATATTTATATGTTTTCTTTTTTCCCTTTATGGGAAAAATATGTATATGTATTGCAAAGGATAAAGTGCCCCAACATGGAAAGTTGCCAGTAAACTCTACTTTCGGTGGTTGGGTTCTTGAAATCATGTCATTAGTTGTTAGTGTTAATGGTATTCTAATTGGAAAATGATTTTTGCACCTTTTGTCTAATGTGATTGGTTTAAACAAGAAGTAGAGATATAAAGAAAATGAACTTTGCATGATTGCATAACTCACTTTACTTTTAGATTAATATTATTTATATATTGATTTATCTATTTTTTTAATTTGTAAGTTATTACAAAAAAAGTGACTAATCAATGCATACCATCATATAGTTATTAAAAAATTATTTATTATAATTCAATTACAAATTGTATAGGTTATTTTTATTTTTATTCATTCCATCAAATTTCTCAGTTGAATTTTATGCAAAGTTAACTCAAATAATATATACTTTAATTATGTAAAAAGTACAATACAACTTAAACTGAACAATAAAAGTCAAATTTAGAAAATAAATTACACTTTGTATATTAGAAAAATACGGAGTAACATTCTTTTGTTTCTCAATTAGGTTTGTTATCATTTTCATCCCTTAATTCTATTACATTTGAGTTAAAAAGTCAATTTTATGATAGTTTGAAGAACCCAAAAAAAAAGTTACTTTGTAAATAATTGATGGTCCAAAACTAATACTTTTTTCGTAATTTAAGGAAGAAAAGTGTCAGTTTTTCTTTAAATTTATTGGTGTTTGCTTTGAATCTTTTAATATTAGAGTTAGAACAAAATAGCTCCAAAAGAAAATGTCAAGTTAGTGGAGCATATTATCGTACTAAAATGTTACTGTATGAGTTATATTATTGTCAGTATATTTTTAATCGAGCATGTTGTATATAATATTTTTAGTGTAGTCCATGTTTGACAAATCTACCTGAAAAGCTATAAGTTATAAACGGAAAAATGAAGAGTTATTAAACTAGTTGATTATGCTTAAAAATATTTGGTAAAATTAACTTTTTTGATAAGTTGATAAATCTAAAAAGGCTAAAAAGACATCTTCATAAAATTTAAATAGGTTTGTTTACACATTAAAATTTAACATTTTGAAATTAAACTATTAGCATAATAATTTCTTATCCAACTATTAGTATAATCATGATCTAGCATCCCATAATGTGGTAGCAATATTGTTGCAAATCTCTTCCATCTCAATAGATGTCTCACTTAAATTTTTGTTGATGGAGATATTACTACTTGAATCTTGAAGTTCATCGGGCGGTATGTAATCTGGGTACTACTCAACCACATTAAACATCATGTCATCTTGCGAATTCTTCCGAATATAATTATGTAGTGCAAATGTGATCATAATAACATTAATTTGGGTCTCCACACTAATTGCGACATTTTAGCAAGTACGGAATATCTTTCATCCCTTCTTCAATACTCTAAACGACTTCTCAATACAACTTCAAAGATAAGAATGTGCAGGATTGATGTGTGTGTATAAAGTGTAGAGATTTATAGTATCTTATAAAACATTATAGAACGCATATGACTATATAAAATTTTAGAGAGGATTCTAGAAATATAATCATAGTCATATGATCAAATAAATTTCCACCGTCTGATGAGGAGATGAAATAAGTATAAATAACCTTATTGGGCTCATTTTGTAACCATTCAAGTGATCCCAGTGTTCGAATGAGATGGAAAAAGTATAAATAACTTTATTGGGCTCATTATGTAACCATTCAAGTGATCCCAGAGTTCGAATGAAGATGAAAAAGGATGTTTGACGGTGAAGAAGTCGTTTGAGAAAGATGAATAAATAATCTTTATATATAATAAAGCAAAATCCTAGCTTCCCCTCCAAAAGTATAAATGGACTTTGGAAAAATGGGCTGCAGCAATATATATACAGGTTTAGCCCATAAATTTTTTAAAAATGTAATTATATATTAGCCCAACATTTGTTATATTAAAACTTATATATATATATATATATATATATATATATATATATATATATATATATACTAACTTTTTAATAGTTTGTAATTTTGATTAGTTTTAATAATTTATAAAGAAAGTTAGGTAAAATAAAATCAAGTAGGAAAAAAATTTTCCACCCAAATGTGAATGCATATTAATAGATTTGTAAGATCATTATTTTTTTTGTTTGTAAACCACGAGGTGGTCCGGGTCTTTCTTTGTCCGTTTAACTTTGTAAAATCATTATTGCAAATGAGATTAGGAATATGAATGCATTTTTTGTCAGATTTATTGTTTTAAACTATATTTACATTTTCAATAAAATTAATTTTGTTTTATATAATAACATTACAACAATACTTATAAATTTTTGTTTGTGCATCGCACATGGCAAATACTAGTAAGATAAAAGAGAAAATAACAAAAGAGTTTTAATTGAGAAATGTAAAAGATGTCAAAAAAAGGTTTGGGAGAGATAACATTATCCTTGTAAATTATTTCCACTTTAAAAAATGAGTTTCACTTCTACCTCATTTTATTGGCAATTATTTATTATTCACACTATATCTTTACAAATCTAATTAACTTTTAAAAGTAGGCCTAACATATTAAAATAATATTATTAATAATATTAAAATATTAAAAAGTAAAAGGAAAAAAAATAAAAAAAATACAACAGCTTTGCCGCGGCAGCTTTTTCAGAGATTTTCAAATTTGCTGAAATTGTAAATTTTTAAATCCCTCTTAATTTAAAAAAAAAAAAATGAAAATAGTAACCTGGATTTGCTACATGAGATTGCAAAGGGGAGATTGGCTGAGATAATCCCAGCCTAAAAATATGTCAAAAAAGATTTTTTTGTGCATATAACTTCTGGTGTTCCATCAATTAATTCAAGTCAAGCTTGAATTTCTAATATTGATTTTTATGTTTCAATATAAAAATATATAAAAAATGTTAATAAAAACAAGTGAAAAAATAAAAAATAAAAAATTGTGGGACCAAAATAAATATTTGATGTGCGCTTATTAGAGTCGGATATTGCCTGCGTCATTTCTACGCAGAATCAAAGGGCAAAAGGAATATCAAGATCCAACGGCCAGATATGCACCTCTTGTAGTGTTCTACTTGATTTCGAAAACCCTATTCTCTTCAACCTCGAATACTGGAGACAGTATATAAAAAGAGAACACGTGCTCATACTCTGCATCGCCTCCTCGCCCCTACTTCCTACGTTTTTCTACCTTCGTCGCCGGATTTTAGCACGGAAAACATGTCGGACGAGGAGCATCATTTTGAGTCCAAGGCCGACGCCGGAGCTTCTAAGACTTATCCTCAGCAGGCTGGCACTATCCGTAAGAACGGTTACATTGTCATCAAGAATCGTCCCTGCAAGGTCTCTCTTTCTACATATTATTTATTTCGTATGAATTTTGTATGAATTTTGTTGATTATAGATCTCAAGTTTGTGCTGTATTATTTGTTTATGTTACTAGTATGTAGTTGTGGTAGTTGTATTTGAATTGATATCCTCAGTTCTTGGAGAATTGAAACCTATTTAATTTGTTTTGAAGCGATTGATTCTAGAAAGAAATTGAGCTGTAGCGGTTTTCTTGTTTAGTTGTCTGTTTGAATCTGAAACTGCGGTTGCCTTTTGTGTTTAGATCTGGCATGGTAGATTGCTTTTAGTTCTGAATTAATGTTCCCTTTGAGCTTTGTTACTACTTGTTAGATCCCTGGTAGATGGGAGTTTAGTATATTTTGAATGGTTTCTATTATGAATATATGGAAGTGTAGCCCAAGGTTTAGTGAAGCTATTGAATATTGGTTGAGTTGAATCTGACCTATAACTGTGTGCTGCTACATTTGTTAACAAAATTTGGTGTAATCTGTTATTAGTATATTAGTATCTAGCTTTGAGCAGATACAAACTTTGCTCTTTTTTTTTTTTTTTTTTTTTAAACAACAGAAAATAGTAATAGTAAGAAAATTATTTGTTAGGTTAATATGTATATTTTTTTGTATGGTTTGGGTTTGACACTACCTGATTGTTTGCACCATGTGCAAGGTAAATCAACCTAGGTTGTTCATAATTGACCTTCTCAAAACCAAGTCTAATAGGCAACTCCCACTCGGAGTTGAACTTGTGAACAACTTGTACCAACTTGGACTCTTTTGGGCATTGCATAAGATCTGTTTGGTTGCATACTTAGGCTGAACATTTTCATCATGTGCTTGTGTTAACTCAATAATTTCTTGGGTTATGCTATGGGCTAATCCTTTTGTCTATTACAGGTTGTGGAGGTTTCCACATCTAAGACTGGCAAGCACGGTCATGCCAAGTGTCACTTTGTTGCGATTGATATCTTCACTGCTAAGAAGCTTGAAGATATTGTTCCTTCTTCTCACAATTGTGATGTATGCACCTCTCTATAATTTTTGTTGTTTTGTGTTCCTCCAAGTTATGATGTGCTAAAATTGGTTTCTTAATTCTAACCTTAATTTTTAATTCTTAATTCTTAATTGCAGGTTCCCCATGTTTCCCGTACAGATTATCAGCTTATTGATATCTCAGAGGATGGATTTGTATGTCTAGACTGATTTCTCTTGCTTTAGTAAATCCTCATTGCGAGTTTAAAGTAATATTCTGTTTGTTAAATGTTGCAGGTGAGTTTGCTCACCGATAATGGAAACACTAAGGATGACCTTAGGCTTCCAACTGATGAATCTTTGCTTACACAGGTTAGTGAATATTACATTACAATTAGGTACCTTAAGTTGTATTGCTATTATTGTTACGGCTAGAACCAAGTATTTATTGATGAATAGATATCATTTTTGTATCCGTGTGTAATTTTTCTTGAGTTAATATTTTCGTTGAGTGAGGGTCCGATGGATAGTTTTGTTAAAAATGTAGCTAGTTACGGAGAATTTGTGCCTAAATACTGTTATGCTTTTAACTATGTTGTGTAGATCAAAGATGGATTTGGTGAGGGGAAGGACCTTGTTGTGTCTGTGATGTCTGCCATGGGTGAGGAGCAGATCTGTGCCCTCAAGGATATCGGCCCGAAGAACTAGAAGAATATACCGTGGACAACTTTGTTGAAGAATTTCTCCTACGGGATTTTACTTGTTTCGATATATTTCTATCTTAATTTTTAGGATTATGTGAGTTTAAGAATTTTGGTCTCTCTATGAGTATTCGGTTCGATTCATGTGCTATTTAGTTATCTTTTTATGTGATTTGATGGGATTTAAACAATTTCTACACAACCAATTATACTAATGATATGATGCTTGTGACTGACTATTGCTATTTGCTTTCATTACTATATATATTTTGGCACATCTGATGTTGCTGAAAATAAGTATGATGCCATTCTTATATAATTGAATATGTAATTTATACTAATTTTCTTGTGTTCCTTTGTCAGTTAGGGTTAGACATAGTTCTCTAAATATAAGGGGGATGGGTTACGTTGTAACAAGAATTAAAAAGATTTTTATGGTAAATTTATGGTAGTGACTTGTTAAAAGTGATTTTAAAAAAATTAATTAAAAAATAAATGAGTATTATTTAATGATAATGTTTAATATTTTGTGTTTCGTAATACTGTTTTGTTAAACAAATCATATTATTTTATATATTTTTATTATAATTTGACATTGATTTATGGTACAAGTATTTGTTAAATAGCAATGTTATGATCTTTTATGGATACTCAATAATAATTAGTCGCATCAAAAGTATGATACTATTTTTGATTCGGTAATTTATTTATTTATTAATTGTTGGGCTCACAGTCATTAATTCATCTGTCCATTAAAAAATTTCATTATTTTTGACATTAAATTCACATGTTCACTAATGGTTGAAATTGGATAATTGCCATTTCGCTCTCAAATGTTTTGTCATTCATGAACTTTTTTGTTGTTACTAAATTTCGTTTAATGCTATTGAAAGCTTATTGATGGAAAACTATAATTCATGATAGCTATATTTCAACATTTTAAATTCAGTGAATTTATACAATTTGAAAATTTTATACAACAATATTCTTTGATCATAAATTTGTCTTCTACTAATATAATACAAATAAAGGAGTAAACAATCAAATAAGAAAAGCTTGGTCGTCAAATCTGCACAACAATTTGTCAATCTTGCCGCAACGAATATACAATCACACCAAACCACTCTCCAACTCAATCTTGCTCGTAATTAACTTGCGCATATTAAAAATTAAGAGTAATTTTATTTTTGAATGACCAATATTAATCTTTTTTTTTTTTTTTTTTTTTTTTTTTTTTTTTTGAATCAGTTCATGAAGTGTTCTGAATAGGCCCTAACTGTAGAAGAAACCTTTAAGTTTATACTATACTCAAACTAATCCCGGGCTGGCCTACCGATATTAGTCCATTGATTGTTATGTTTGACACATTTGATCATTTGTCATAACATTCGATAAATTTGCATTAGGAATGATGATAAACTTAAAATTTCTCATAGCTTAGTTTTGATTTATGCCCTTTATTGCCATTTCAAAAAACAAATAAATCAATAATTGGGGTGAGAAACCCTAACCCCCATTCCTAATTTCACAAAGTTACTCTTGTCCACATGTGCAAACAACGATTTTGATTGCCTTCATACACTACAAAGTGCATAAATCATAGTTGTAACCTGAGAAATTACAAGTTTATCATTATCTGTAATAGAATTATGTCAAATGTCATGACTAAGGACCAATAGTCACTATAGTCAAAGATTAACATCGATCATTTTTATAGTCGATGATTAACATCGATAATTCTTATAGTCAATGACTAAAGGTGATTACACTATTAAAAAATAGTTTCAAATGTTGACTTAATAAATCGTTTGTACAATCGTTTCACGTGATATATGGCCATGTTTAGTAAAATGGCTATTAGCTGATAACTGTTAATTAGAGGGTATAAATAGTTGATAACATTAGCTGATTGTAAAAAAGTGTTTGTTATAATTTCTTTTCTCAAAAAGCTAATTGAAAAAGTTGTTTGGAGTAACTTTTTGAATTTTAGCATTTTGGAGTTGCAAAAAACTAATTAACCAAATATTTATATTTATTTTTTAACTAAATCAAACAATTAATAGTGAAAAATAAGCTAAAATTAACCTATAGGCTAATTTTTACTAAACAGAGACATATATAATAATTTTTAATTAAAATATAATATTTTAATAACCTATAAAAATATTATACTATCTTACGTGTAGTGTTCACACAACACCTCGAATCTTAAAAATTGTTTAATTGTTATTTTTTCCAAGTTTTACTCAAGAAATAAATAAATATCAACTTGCCTAATTTAATACCAATAATATGGCAATATGTTCGTTGTCACTTGTCAAGTTGTCATATATGCCCTTTAATTAGAAAAACAAGTTGCCCAATTTTCTCTGACTATTTTATCCAACTCCGCAAGGACGGTAATGCTTTCGCATGCATGATGTCAACTCTTTTATTTATGAAAAACATGTAACTATATTCCAAATGTGCATTATAGGTGAAGTCTAGTAAAAATATATATAAAAAAGTCAATCATTATATCATGGACGATATTTCATCTTACAATATGAACCAATATCATAATGTTCATTTCAAATATATTAAAGATTTATTTTAATACATTTAATATTCATTTTTTAAAAGTTCATCTTTTATGCATTAAATGTTTATTATTTGGTAATTTTTATAGCATTATTGACTTTATTACAATGCAATATCTCTATTATACCCACAATGATTGGTCATACTATTGCCATCCATAATGGAAAAGAGCATCTGCCTATTTATATAGGATCATATGGTAGCTAGGACACAAATTGGGAGAATTTGCATCTACTTTAATTTTAATTTCCAAGGACACAAAAAGTGATAATCTTGTCGTCGGTAATGTTAATACTAAAATACAAAAAAAAAAATATCTAGATGCTTATGATTCATTAGTAGGAGGCAAACTTTATGTACCAGGTGCTAAAGAAGAAAAAACCAGAAGATACGCTTTAGATTAACATCTGAGAAAGCACGAAGAGTCATTAACCAAATTCGTGGGCGTTCCTATGAGGAAACACTTATAATATTAGAACTAATGCCCTATCGAGCATGTCATAACTACTTTATCAATCTACTGAAGCACAAGAGTCAAACGGTCACTTCTAAAACGTTTGGGGGCAAAATGGTAAATCGGTTAAAATAGCCATTTAAAAAAAATAATAATTCTGCGAATAGAACAAAAGAAAAGCTCTCCCCATTTCGGTATCTGCAGCGTGGACTTTTGGCTGAAAGTTTTCAGATCCTCAGCACAACACAACGAAGAAACCGCTTAGCTTTCAGAGCACATATTTCAGGCACGAAAAAGGAAGAAGAAGAAGACGACAGTAATGGAGGAAAAGGTGTGAACGGTTTTTCTAAATTTTCTAATTCTTGAATTTGGTGTATGTGAAAGTCAGAGAGAAGTGAGCGGAATCAATGGCGGAGAATCATGCGGGACGAGCGTCGACGTCTTCGTCGTTGAGGTCGGCTTCGGCGCGGCCGACTATTACCTTGCCGGCGCTGAGTCCGATGGACGGTCTGTTCACCGGCGGGGTGAGTCCAGGACCGATGACTCTAGTGTCGAGTTTGTTCGCGGAGAATGATCAGGAGTCTGAGTGCCGCTCGTTTTCTCAGCTGCTGGCCGGTGCCATGGCTTTTCCCGGAGTTCGGCCGCAACTGCCGGCCACGGCGGCGGTGCATGCTAATTCAAAGGAGGAGGAGGGTGGTGGAGATGTTGATTTTAGTTTCAGGAATAACCGCCCGGCCGGTTTGGCAATAACTCAACCGTCAATATTTACTATACCGCCCGGTTTCAGCCCTGCCAGTTTGCTGGATTCTCCTGGCCAGGTTATTTAAGAAATTTTCATTTCTTTTTCACTTTATCTATAGTTTAATTACTGCAGTTTGTTTTGATCAAATCTTAAATCCCAGTTGACTTTAATTCTGGAAGCTATTACATAATATATATGACTATATGTGATTCCTTAGAAAAACTTTGAACATTATGTAGCCACTAGAAGGATCGTTTAATTCTCTGGAGCTCTAAGCTCCTCTTTACTCACCAAAAAAAAAAAAAAAAAAAAAAAACTTTGAACACAATTGAACTGTGGCATATACTAATAATGCAATTGAGTTATTGTCTTTCTAACCAACTCTCTTTCTTTATGTTTGCTTTTGATTATACAGGGCCATTTTGGAATCTCTCATCAGCAAGCACTTGCTCAGCTTACGAGTCAACCTCGCATTTTATCTGACCATCCATCTTCATCTTTGCCTCCTGCACCCCAGTTTTTAGATCCTAACAGCATTAAAGAATCATCTAATGTCTCAGATAATATATCAGAACCTTATTCTTTTCCTGTTGACAAGCCTGCTGATGATGGTTACAACTGGAGAAAGTATGGGCAGAAACCCATCAAGGGGAGTGAGTTTCCCAGAAGTTATTACAAGTGTACTCATCCAAATTGTCCAGTGAAGAAGAAGGTTGAGCGTTCTCTGGATGGTCAGATAACCGAGATTATATACAAGGGCAAGCACAACCATCAGCCACCTCAACCCCGAAAGGGGGCCAAGGATACTGGAAATCAAAATGGCCTTCAAGTCAGCTCTGAACTGAATCTCATGGATGGAGTTGCCTTTCAATCATTACCAATGAAGGACCTCGCTACTAAAGAAAACATGTCTGGATCAAGTGAAAGTGATAAGTTGGGTGATGATGATGAACGTGAATCAAAGCGTAGGTATGTCTCATTTCCCTTTAAGACAACATAATGGGGTTGCATCCTAAAAGCTTTTAATGTGTATGTACATCCATTTTGCAGGGCCACAGAAGGGCAGATCCCAGAGCCAGTAACATCACATCGGACAGTGACAGAACCAAAGATCGTCGTTCAGACTACTAGTGAAGTTGATCTTTTAGAAGACGGATATAGGTGGAGAAAATATGGGCAGAAAGTTGTTAAAGGGAACCCTTTTCCAAGGTAATATGTTATCACCAGTAATGAATTACTCTAGTTATGTTTCCATTAGTCAGTACACCACTAATCATGAAATGTACAATGTCTTTTATACATTAGGTTTCCAGCTTACGCCAGACTAATCCTAAACCTCCATAATTTTTCAATGTTTTACTGGTTCAGTTCTATGCAGTTCATATATGCTATTGTCGAATTCATAATATGTGCTTAGAATCGATTTTGTACTTTTTGCAGAAGCTACTATAAATGTACCACTCCTGAATGCAACGTGCGAAAGCACGTCGAAAGGCTTGCAAGTGATCCAAAAGCTGTCATAACAACGTACGAGGGCAAGCATAACCATGACGTACCAGCAGCTAGAAATAGCAGCCACAACACAATCAATAATGCTTCCGCGTTACAGCTGAGGCAGCACAACCCTGCTGCACTCCTGCAATTCAAGGAAGAACAAATTACATGATACCTGTGGTCTGTGGAGGCTGCAAAGTGAACAAAGTAAATTATTTACCATTAAGCAAAGTCAAAGATGAAAGTCTTTTTGGGATAGATCCTTTTGTCATGATATAGAGACAAGTTTTAATTTATTCAGCTATAAATTATAGAGGGGTGGGGTGGGGGTGAAATGCATACATTGATTAATAGAAACAGTAGTTTAGAGAGGTTGGAAGGAATAGGAAGGGTTGTGAATCCTCTCAAGATATGCAATTTGCAATGTTGTTATATATGCATTGTTTATGTAAATACAGATTTAATTTGTAAGGATGTATTCAATTTAGAGTTTCAATTACTTTTTTAGATTTTTTTAAAATAAAAATTTTGATAAAAGTTTATAAATATTTTTTATATACACTTTTATAGAATCTTTATAAAGTTTTAAAAGTCTACAAAAGTTCATAACTGAATACACAAGAAATAATAATATTGAAAAAAGGGAAAATTTGTAATGCGCCCCTTGCTCGGATTACAACTCAAATACAAGTCTTCAATAACATTTTATATATGTTCTCAGATCTCCGTCATCGCCAATACTGCATATTGACGATTGAAGGCACATCATGCATTGAATTGTTCGATCTTTGAAACTCGATCTCGGCCTGAAAATGGAAAATTGCAAATTGTCAAGGGATCTGGTGATTGATATTTTATCGAGCTACGGGTAAAGTCTCTTATGCGATTTAAGTGTGTTTGTAAATTTTTCTATGATTTGATAAAAAGTGATCAGCACTTCATGCACAAACACTACGAAATTAGCAAAGCAAAAACCGATTGTGTTCTATTAGAGGTTGGTTGGAATTTTAGAGAATATTATTTGCTTTACAAACAACCATAATGAGATTGGATGCATATACTTAGACATCCCAGGAATGCAGTGGGTTAAGTGTTGTAAAGGTATGTTATGCTTGATTTCGACTAAGAATGATAAACTTGATAAGGTGATTATCTTATTTATGATATTTTAATATGGAATCCCTCCATTAGGAAAGTTAAAGCCTTACCCTCGGTTACTGTCCTTACAAAGCACCTTGTGATGGATTATTTGCACTTAGCGAATTTGGATTTGGGATTTCTAACAACATCATGACTTGGAAGGTTGTCATGCTATTAGAAATTTATACTTTTGACGGGAGAACTTTTCACCAAATAACAATGGTTTATAGTCAAGATTATAGTGATTCTTGGAGTTTGATACAGATTAATTCAGTTACATCTTGTCAAAATATGAGCAATGATTTTTATTTAAAAGGGGAGTACTATTGGTAGGCTGAAAGGTATTACAAGCAATACATTATTCAATACTTGATTTGGTTTGACATGAATAATGAGGTGTTTGGGACGATTTAGTTGCCATCTAACAGTCTCAATAATGAATGAGACTATTGTTTTATTTGATTCACCAAATGTGGGGAATACCAGATGCATTGATATTTGGTTAATGATTGAAAATGACAACAATACTTATTGGTGTAAACAAGCACGCATAGATTATGCTCCAAACATATATAATAATTATATTGAATTTTGGAGACCAATAGAAATTTGGAATGTGGATGGAGAATTGCTTGTATTTCTAGACCGTGCCGTTGATCTGGATTAGGATCCGAATTTAGAGCATGCGGATGTACCATACTTCATATCTCTGGATTTGGTAACTCAAGAAAGGAAGATGTTCTCTATAAGTAAAGAAATGAAAAGTATTACCATAGCTTCAAATCCAACTGGGCAATTTTCAAGTTTACAACGAGAGGAATACAGATACAATAGAAGAATGAAAATACCATATGATTATGCGGAGAATATATGCTCGAGTTTACTGCATTCGATATTCTAATTGACTAATTGATTGAAAAAAAAAAGAATAATTGGCTAAAAATGAATCTGATATTACTAATTGACTGAACATATAAAAGGATCACTAATTGAGTGATATTTTAACCCGAGTAACCCGTCTTGATGGACGGAAGGTGTTAGTTCTAGACGAGGATGGACAAGATTATGTTGCCACTACCAATGTCGTCTACAAAGGTAGAGGTTTCAATAATGTGTAAATATAACCGGTGATATTATAGTTTTTTTTTAAAATGGAAAAATTGCTATATATCTAGACAAAAAAATATATCTACCATACAAATAAATTAGGATAACAATTCATTCCTATAACTGAGTTGTTAGAGAACGAGCACATTTGCTTAATTTATGAGAATACTAAACAATAATAAATAAAATCTTCAAAGTTATAGCACCGCATGCGTACATCTAGACATTAGCTATTAATTTGAGCAATTATTTGCACAAATTCAAGCAATGATAACATCAAAATACATAAACAATCCAAACCATATATTTAATTTTACTATATAATATTTGATGTTATAATTTAAATAATTATATATCGATTTATATATTCATAATATATTACAACAAATCTATTCCGTGCATCGCACAGGTGAAAATAATAATGTTGAGAAAAGGGAAAATTTGTAATCCGCCCTTTGCTCGTATTCAGTTTAACATTTAACCTAATAAGTAAACCACTTGTATTACAACTCAAATACAAGTATTCAACACACCAAACCCTTATTCATCCCTATTATATTCTATTCTCAGATCTCCGTCATAGCCAATACTGCATATTGACGATTTGAAGGCACATCTTTCCCTAATTGCTAGAAGCATTGAATTGTTCCATCTTTGAAACTCGATCTCGGCCTGAAAATGGAAAGTTGCAAATTGCCAAGGGATCTGGTGGTTGATATTTTATCAAGATTACGGGTAAAGTCTCTTATGCGATTTAAGTGTGTTTGTAAATTTTTCTATGATTTGATAAAAAGTGATCAGCACTTCATGGACAAACACTACGAAATTAGCAAAGCAAAAACCGATTGTGTTCTTTTAGAGGTTGGTCGGGATTTTAGAGAATATTATTTGCTTTACAAAGAATCTGAGTGTAATGAGATTGGATGCATATACTTAGACATCCCAGGAATGCAGTGGGTTAAGTGTTGTAAAGGTATGTTATGCTTGATTTCGACCAAGAATGATAAACTTGATAAAGGTGATTATCTTATTTATGATATTTTAATGTGGAATCCCTCCATTAGGAAAGTTAAAGCCTTACCCTCGGTTACTGTCCCTTACAAAGCACCTTGCGATGGATTATATGCACTTAGCGAATTTGGATTTGGGATTTCTAACAACATGACCTGGAAGGTTGTCATGCTATTAGAAATTTGTTCTTCGGATGGGAGAACTGTTCACCAAATGACAATGGTTTATAGTCAAGATTATAGTGATTCTTGGAGTTTGAGACAACTTAATTTAGTTACATCTTTTCAAAATATTCGGGATATGAGCAATGATTTTTATTTAAAAGGGAGGTACTATTGGGGGACGGTAGGGTTTAACCAGCAACATATAATTCACTACTTGATTTGGTTTGACATGAATAATGAGGTGTGTGGGATGATTGAGTTGCCTAAGTCTAATATTGATTCAGTCTCAATAATGAATGAGACTATTGCTGTACTTCGATATTCACCAATTGTGGGGAATACCAATTGCATTGATATTTGGTTAATGATTGAAAATGACAACAATACTTATTGGTGTAAACAAGCACGCATAGATTATGGTCTAAACATATATAATAATATTGAATGGTGGAGACCAATAGGAATTTGGAATGTGGATGGAGAATTGCTTGTATTTCAAGACCGTGCAGTTGATCCGGATTGGGATCCGGATTCAGAGCATTCAGAGCCGGATGTACCATACTTCATATCTCAGGATTTGGTAACTCAGGAAAGGAAGATGTTCTCTATAAGTAAAGAAAGGAAAAGTATTACCATAGCTTCAAATCCAACTGCTGGCAATTTATTTCAAGTTTACAACGAGAGGAATACGGATACAATAGAAAAATGGAAATACCATATGTTTATGCAGAGAATATATTCTCGAGTTTACTATGAAAGTCTATATTTACCGTAAGAATGATTGTTTACTTAATTCCCTCAATCTTGTGCACTATGTGATAGTGGAATAAGATGTATGATACTTTTTCTATACATTATAAAAATGATATTCTTGAATTATGATTTGTAATTTCATCAAGGTTGTGTGATTAATTAATCCAATGGTTATTATTATTATTAAACTATGATTTGTAATTTCATCAAGGTTGGGTGATTTATTAGTCCAATGGTTATTATTATTAAACTATGATTTGTAATTTCATCAAGTATTTTTTTTAAATAAATTCTGCGTATGTTCATAAGGCTAATACATATGACAAATTAACACTGTTCCTCCTTGATGGTAAATTCTGATAATTAAAATGCGAGATTGTAAGCACTGATTTCAGACTCGCTTTGAAAGTTCTCGAGTTTGTGTATAAATATCTGTCTACAGGTTTTGAGTTATTTAAACATTTCTAAGTATAGGAGGAAAAGGAACAACTATTATTTAGACAGCTTGAGTGAGATTCAATGCTAAACGATTTATTCTCAGCATCCAGGTTTATAAAGTGTCTTGTCCATTTAGCACCAGATTCTAGGCTAATTAAATATTGGAATGAAGGTAAAATAAGTTATTCAACTACTTTTTCAAAAAAAAAAAAAGAAGAAGAAGTCATCCAACTACTTGTGAAACAGGAATTGGATCATAACTCAAAAAATACAATTTTATGAGAGATGAATTATTTGGAATAAAGTGTGAATTTAAATTTTAGTGTGTTTGGTTTACATGAATATAATTACTGGAATTTCAATTAGGCCTGTGCATCGGATGGATCGGATCGGATATGTATTCCGTCTATCCGATCGGATTTCGTATTGCATTTTACCAATCCAATCCATTATTTTTTGTACTTAAAAACCTATTGGATATGCTAAATCGGATGTCGAATTTTACGGATCGGATTTCGAATTTCATTCGGATTTCAAAAAGTCATTAATAATTGAATAACTGAAACAAAATATTCCTTATTAATAAAACAAGCAACAACTTAATAATTTTCAGAGCTAAAGAACAGAAACATCAAACATATAATAATTTAATTTTACAACAAAAATTGCAAAAGTAAACAAAAATACAAAATTAATCTAAGTTTAAGTGTTTAACTTCCAAAAAATAAAAAAAAAAGAAGTTAATCACTTAAACTTTAGCAGTCATTCCAATCAACATCTTTAGTTCTTTATAGCAAATCTGTTGACAACAATCATCATTTCTACACTTCTTCCTGTTAATATCAAAACTTAAAACAATATTAGGAAACATATTAACTATTAAGTAAACAGCTAACTAAGTAAAAATATTATGCTGTAGGGGCATTAGGCTAATAGCCTTATAGGCTCAGATTACAATTTTTCATTTCAAGTAATGATAGGGGCAAGTTGCTCAAATGTGTTATAATAGCACATGAACAACATAGCAACACCTACCATTTGTTCAGACAAAGGTGGAAGCATCATCATAGCCAGCCAAATAAATAATAATGCATTAAAGGAATACAAAGGTGGAAGCATCATCAAACTATCAGAGGATTAGAGATTTAGAGGAATACCAAAAATCCAGAATGGAAGAAATGGGTCATCAGTACTTAGTTGACAGTAGTGCTCAACTCAAGTACTCAACTCATCTAAGTGCGGCAACATTTCCATAATAGAATTATAGAAAGTTGCCAAGCCTTTGAGTTTCATCTTGTGAAGGCCAACAACAAACAACAGTACAACACCATAACAGATAAAGATAAGTAATTAGTTAAACACATTACATGAATGAGTGACAGCATTGATGGTAGAGTAGATGCAGCTCAAGTGGGAAACTCTGCAAAACAAATAAGGATAAGTAATTAGTTAAAACTTACAAGTTACAAAAGTAAAAAAGAAATGGGAATGATAAATGTATACAAATGGTCTTACCTTTCTCCAATCTTTCAACCTCATCTAAATTCTCCTCAAGTGTGATTGACTGATTACGTAACCTCAACCAATCTTGTGTACAAAGTAGGGCTTCCACTATTTTAGGTGTCAAGGAACTCCTAAATGTATCAAGCACCCTTCCACTTGTACTAAATGCACTCTCAGATGCAACTGTGGAAATAGGATCTGCAAGCACATCTCTAGCCATTTTGGAGAGAATATGAAATCTCTCACTATGACTCTTCCACCACTTTAAAACATCAAAACTCACAGATTCATCATCCTCAACCAGAATGACAAAAGGAAAACAACAAGTGGAGGGAACTAGTCACGAAGGCCCTACTTACTCAGTGATAAGAGGTAAAACTTGTTTTCCAGAGTATTTTTCTGAGGATTTTAATAGTATACTGGAGAGTCGGGGTTTATTGAGGAAATTTTTAAGAATTCAAGAAGAAATCTATCCAGATTTGGTGATTGAGTTTTATGAAAACTTGTCCACGAAGTATAAGAAGGGTGTGACCATGATTACCTCTAATGTGACTGGACATGTATGATCGGGATGATTGGATTACCTATGAGCGGTTGTCATACCATGAGTACCTGAGGTACATGACTGGTAGTAGGGAGGAATTCCCTAAGGAATACCGACCTGAGAGACCCACGCTGACCGGAGAGAAGAAGTTGTTGGTATTATTGATAGAGGAGTGCTTGTTCCCATGTAGGAACAACTCCACTGAGATTGACAGTTGGACTTGTACAATTGCTTTCTTGTTGAGGTTTGGTCACACGATAAATCTGCCAGTTTTGATCCTTAAGCACATGTCTTATTTTAAATCAAAGAACATGAAAAATTTGCCTTTATGGTATGATGTTGAGTTGGGTTTTTAAGAAGATGAATTTTCCCGAAAGGGGAGAGAGGATACAAAGAACCACCAGGACATCTTTGAATGCCGCCAATCTGCGATACTATGAGTTGTACCAGACCACCGATAACAAGTACCTGACCCTGACCAACATTGCCAAGAAGCCTATGGATGAAAGGATTGCACTTGTGGCCAGTTTGAATGTGCCACAAAGAAAATGGCCGAATGTTGGGATTGAATCTGGGCATATAGTTGAGGCTAGTGGTGAAGGGAATGCTATAGGGGACAATCAAGGAATGGGGATGAGTAATGAGGGAGCACCAATTGCAGCCACCCCGTCGGGAACACAAGAAGGATACATGAGTGGACCTAGAGGACCCACCTATGAGGACTTGTATGCCATGATCAATAACCGATTTGATAATCTGAGTGCTTAGGTTAATTATGGATTTGCTAATTTTGATCGAAGGGCAGCTATAATGGAAGAAAGAATGGGAATTGAAAACGTGCAAAGATGGACTCCTTACAGATGAGATCCTAGCTACATGCCACCATGAGGTTCTTCGAGAGGCTTCAATCAAGGTAATTAGTTAAGCCTTTGAGCTCAGTTAATAGATTCGTTACCCGATTAGTTGCTTAAGTTCTAGTTAAGTTAGATGAAAACTCAAAGATTCCTAAACCTTCCCAAAATGTTCCAACAGAAATTCCCAGCCTCTGTGTTATATCTCCTTTTACCCTTCGAGAATTTGATCCACTCGTTTCTTCTAAGTTTCGGGACGAAATTTCTTTTAAGGGGGATAGAATGTGACAACCCAAAATTTTATTTTATAAATCCAATTTTTTTAAGAAATTTCAAAATAGTCATTTTCACTCCATTATTTTTTTTTAAAAAATAAATTGGTGTTTGAATAAATTATTTTGAGTTACATTTTAAATTAATTCAACACCGAAACTTATTTTAATTCCAAAATCCTAAATTTTCGGGATACTTCGCGTACCAAGTTTTAAACTGAGAAACCAATCTGAGTGAGACCGGGAGAAATCTGAACCAAGTGTTTGTTTAGAAATCATTTTGGAAAATTATATTTTGACCCCTAAACTATTTAAAACTATGATTCTAGACTTGGTCCATGAAGCTTGGTAGACCACAACCATCCAACACCTTGTCTGATCTTTGTAGAACAACCACGAAATTACCATTTTGCCCTCCACCAATCATTATTGATTCTCCTAGGCTTTAGAGCCCTATAAAATGGAATGTTTTCAGACATTTGCCTCTTGATTCTCTTCGTTGTCTTCCCCAAGAAAAAACTTTGCAAGAAACATAGTAAGTTTCCATTCATCCACTCTTCTCGTAGCTTCTTTGATTTCTAGCTTCCATCTCTGAGAACTTAGCTCTTAAGGCTTGTTGTATGGTTTGTTTGTTATGTTTAGGAGGTGAAGGAGGGTGTAGCTAGTTGGGAAGAAGGAGGGAATCCCAACAAAAAGGAGGAATCTACAAAGGTATAACCCCATGGACTCCCTCTTCAAATTTTGGCTCTATGAAGCCTAGTTTCTTAGATAGAAATGAGTAGAAATGCTAGATTTTGATGTGTTTGAGCTAGGAAGTGATCTATTACTTGTCTAAGATGTGTTGTTGATGTTTTGAATGTGTTAAAATTGTTTGATATTGTTTTGGAGTTGAGAAAACATCATCTGCTGCACAGGCAGTGTGCACCAGATGAAGTAACGACCCAACAAGGGGACCGTTGGCTAGAGCCGTGGCCGGCCGGGCCTAGGGCACGACCCTAGGAGAGGGCCGTTGCCTAGGTCCAACACTGCAACGGCTTGAGGGGGCGGGCCATGAAGAGCCCCGCCCCATGGTCCCTGAGTTGTTTCTGTGCAGTGGCCGGGCCCTTGTGGCTAAGCTATGTGTCGTTTCGGACCAGGTGACGGACCCTTGTGGCTCGGTACCTTGGGGTTGTTGGAAAATATTCGCAACGTCAACGCGCGGGCTGGAAACCTTTTAAGAAACACGGACACTATTGGTGTATGGTTGAAAGGAAATCTGTGCCGTGTTACAATAACACTACTTTAAAAGCGTTATTTGCCCGGTAACGGTGCAGTTAGGACCCTGGCACGCTTTCGACAGGCTACACAGACTTACTACTGATAGCTTGCACTAGCAATCACGTAGGCGAACCTCACTATTGCTCAGACTAAAGAAAAGATAAAATTAATAGATAAAGCGACTCGAGTTGAGGTGTTTCCTAAACGATGTTGGGGGCTGCTATTTATAGTAAGCAGTCCCCTCCATCCCAACCACATGATGGACAAAGCGTGTTGTCCACACACTAGCGCCAAATGCGCTGCTCCTAAGAAAGGAGCGCATTGCGCTACCACATAATGAAATGGATTCTCCATTCCTTATTCCAATGACAAAGTCAAAGGGGTGGAGGTGGACGTGGACCAACATTAAATGCTTTCATCTTTAATTTTCCCAACAATCCCCCACAAATTTAAAGAGGAAAGGAAAAAGATAATATCTGAGCAATACAAATGAGCTGATCTTAATGTCAGTGTTTGAGAACTTGAACTGACACGTAGTGACACTGAGTAATTTTCTTCCCGAGAGTGATATGAATCTTGAACTCACTGGTTAGATAAATTTTGAACTTGAATGCACACACCAACTCAAAAAGCAGGTTCTACAAAAGTCAAACTCTTTGACTTTTTATGAACACCCTTAGTATTAAAGAATGTTATGTTTGTCTCAAATATAGACTTCTACCCTGTCAAAGTGTATCACAACATAGACTTTTAACTCTGACAAGTCTTACCGCATTATAGATTTTTATGTCTTGTCAAGTCTATCTCAATATAGACTTTTAACTCTATCAAGTCTATCTTAGTATAGACTACCATTGGAGGCTTATAGAGTAGTTAAAGACATAAATCAGTTGTAAGTCTTTTCTTTCTATTATAGACACTGTTATTTGCAACGCAAATGACAGTTTGTGAATCACAATGTGGTGGAGGTGTTGGACACCCCCACAACTGCACGGTTATCACCATGTTTATTAGCCACTCAGCTTCTTGGGATAACCCCATTATCTTTCATAAGAGGCGGTTAGCCCTTTTCCACTCAAGTCAGGGATCTCTTTAGGTCTACCTCAACATAGACCATCCCAATTGAGTATAAGACACCAAGAGCATTTTGTACTCATGTCATTATGCGGTGAATTCATTAGGTTTGTCTCAACAAAACCACCCTTTCTCAAAGAGTTATGAATTTATTAAGAGCTTTAGCTCAACCTCACAAGTACACACACTATCAGAATGACCAACTAGTGGACTATTTTGTAACTCTTTTCATGGCTTCGTTTGACCACAGAAGTGGGACCCACCACGAATTCATTACCACTTGGACTTTAAGTCCTTCCAATGATTCGGCGACTAATCCTCATAATTAGCCCTAAAGTAAGTTGATTCTCTTGATCAAACTTACATGCACTTTGACGAGTACTTCGTTTACTCGTAAATAATCCTTTGAGATTTTCATGCTTAACATGAAACATTCTCTTTCATCATTATTCTCAATACCACAGAGAAACTTTTGATGAAAATATAAGGAGTACAGTTAATTACCCCCACAATGCAACACTTATAAATATTTTTGTCAAATGTATTTGATCTCTTACCCAGACTGATCTTTGGTGCCCAACATTAGATCCTTTATAGACTAAGTTTTGCCGATTTGCTTTGTGGAGCATTATAGAAGCTTCGCACTCTGCCTGATACATACTCAACAGTTGAATATATTTCAACAAATTTGGTTATCTCAACTCATCATAATTACCCTTTAAATAGGAATTAGAAGTCTTTCAAGATGACTCAACCAATAATTGAAATAATATATATTCAAATGCTCATTGTTAGTAAGCGATAGAGATAATGTTGTCCACATGCTACTTCAAGTTGAACAACATAATCACAAATTTCACATCATATTCTTAAAAGAAATTAATCTCATACGCAAAGAATATGTTTAAACTAACATTTATTAGGGAATATATCTCAACAATGTGAATTTAACAAGTATAACTTTAACACTCAAAGTTATTCCACCTACACAACTTTCCCTTCACTTGAGAAAATTAAGCTCATATAAAGCATTCATATGATGCCGATCAAAATTACTATTGCAGTACTTCAACAATTTCTATTGCAAGACTTTGATTGTTTAACAACATACGAAAGTCAACCTCATTTCAGGTGAAGATCAAGTGGCGCTCTAACTAGCCTGCATGATCAACACCTTACTTCTTAAAAACTCCCAGGTTGAGTGGTGAAACCGAAGTTTACTTAAAAACCATCTTCCTAGACAGAGTATTCAAGAATGATGACTTCCCCATGTTATCACCACAATGTGAGTAAAGCCTTGAAATTTAGTCTCGGTACATAATTAAGATATTTGAGATTATGTTACTGTAAAACATATATGTATATCATCAAATGGTGCAATGTTTGTAACATATTCACAATATAACACATAATGTTATAAATTCGATATGTGCATAAGTACACAATTTATAAACTTTAAATCAGATTTTTGATTTAATCACTTAGTAGTAGTGTTAAATCAACACTTCTAACACAACAAAATCATAAAGCTCATATATGTGAATAATAACAATTCATTTATCCTTGTGTACATCGCTGTTAATTTTCTCTATAATATTCAAAGCACTCACCATATAAAATATGAAATGGTGATTTCTAAAAAGCTTTTCACAATATATATTTCACGTTTCAAATGCTCTCAAAACATAATAATAAAATGGATGTAGGGATATATGCAAACCATATTCTAAATTATGTCATTATGACAATTTTAAGGGAATATGGTCAATGCCCAATAATATATGACTACTTGTGCTCAAAATAATCATTTGCATATAATAGTCTGTTATCATATAAATATGCATGTATCATATTAAAATATGAGGAGACAATTAGACAAACCTCATCGCAGTATGGTCAAAACTCCAATATGAACCCAATAATTATTCATGTTGTACTCCCTTGCTTAAAGGTTACACATAAGTCGAAGCAGTGTGCTTCACCAGTATTGTTCAGCATGAAACTGCTGCTGTAACACCCCAGATTTTTAAGACTTTTTAAAGCTTATAATAAAGGTAGAATCTTATTAAATCCCAGAATATAATACAAGTGTTCGGGGTGCTATGCCACACCTGGGCTAGAGAACCCAGATGCACAGGCTAACTAACTAATATCCTCAACAGCATAAATGTATAAACATGGCACGCAAGCCGAAAGGGAAACTATCTATTTCTACACTCCGAGTTCTAGCGCGCTCCAGTGACTTAATCTTCTGTGCCTAAAAGCCAAATATATCTGTTCAGCGAGAGATGCTGGTAACCCACTCCAACGCGTTGAAATACAATGCATATAGAGATATATATAGATATACGAAAACCATTTTGAGCATGAAGATATATCCTACGAACTCTAGCTTTAAAACCGGGAATGACTCGACAGACAAGGCCAGACACGAACAGCAGATATAGCAAGCATATGCAGTTCACAACAGATAAAGCAGTTACGGCAAAGCATAAACAGTAATCATAACCCCACATAAGCAATCCCCAATATAGATCCCATGGTCACATCCCCCAAGGTACTCATAACCACAACTCATCCATATCGCAACACATAACGCACTTTGTTGGCGCCACAGGACCAATCGCATGCCCATACATGAGGGTCAGCGCATATAGCTCTGACACGGCCCCGCAGCACCTTGCCCCGTATCGCAACACGGAGGGGTCGATCGCAACCGACCCATGAACCGCAACTCATCATAGTGTTTGATCGCAACCAAACGGTGGACCGCAGCCCAAGAGAGTGTCATCTGACCGCAGCCAGGAAAAAGGACGAACCGCAGCTCGTATAGAAACGTTTGATCGCAACCAAACGGTGGACCGCAGCCCAAGAGTATCAATCTGACCGCAGCCAGCTTCTGAACCACAGCTCAGGATAACCAATCCGATCGCAACCGAATTGGGGTAACACACACACATAACACGCAGCAAGCACAGGCAACCCACATTGCACATTGGGAAGGGGGATAAAACGTATAACAAACCTGTGCGTGATCCATCACATACTAAGAATAGTCCTAAGGGGTTCATAATCCTTTCACCTAGGCCAACTAGATACCAATTCAACTAGCATGCAACATAATAGACTCATAAACTTACGAACGGTACCCGAAATATCAAACTAGACATAGGCACGATAAACGGAGTCCGTTGGGACACAACGGGGAACGGGGAAACATCAAACGGGGAAGACGGGGTCCCGGGTGGGACAAATTTCCAGCGGGTAGCCGGTGGGTGGAGGGCCACCCGCCGGATTCTACTATTCCGGGCAGCGGGTCGCCGGCGGGCAGCTGCCCGCCCGCCCGCCACCCGTTGCCGGGCGGTGTTTCTCGGCCACGGGTAGGTGGCGGGTCCCCTACCCCCCACCTACCCCCCACTGACTCCTTTCACATAATTTCGCCCCGGGAACCGTTGTGGAACCCGAAACCATGCTTAGACATTTTACGACGAAATAAACGACAACACGTAGACGATTAACAGATCAAATACGATAAACGAACGGCACATAACCTAACATGTTTTTCTTAACATAATCAACACCCAAACATGCGATTTCCCCACCCGATAATCCAAGAATCAAAGCATACGATACAACCTAGGGTTCTAATCACTTTTATATCAACAAGAATACGATTCGTCTTCTAATCACAAGATTCGGTAAGAACAACACATAAGCATCAAGAACATCACACAATTATCAAGAACAATACATAATCATCAAGAACTCCATATAATCATCAAGAACACCATAATTATCAAGAAACTCCCCAATATCAAGATTATCAAGATTCCTCATGGAATCATTATATCAATTGTCAATAATAATCATCACCAATCATTAAAACACAATAATAAGGGGAAACCCTAAGGGGAAATCATAGCTATAAAAGTAGGTTTTGTTGAGACATGGGTTACCTCTTAGCCTTAATTAATTACTTGGCTATGAAGGATCTTTCTTTAAGCTTTCTTGATTTCTTGATTTCTCCTAGGGGGATTCTTGGAACTCTTTGGGTGGTGAGAGATTATTGTGGTGGGGATTCTAGGTACCTTCTAAGTTCCCTATTTATATATTTAAGACTCCTAATTAGGGCCTGAATGGTATGGTTTACTAATTCTATTCCTTATAGGGCTAGGGCTTGTTTTAGGGATAAGGGTCCATGGTCCATAGTGGACCATATTAATTAAAGAGAACCCTAATCATAATCTGAATAGTAAAAGACCTACTTCCTTTATTCCTAATAGGCTTAAGACTCTTATTCGGGCAAGGTTCCACGGTTCATGGTGGACCTCACTAATTAATTAAAGGTAAACCTAACATAATTAAATTATATTTAATTATTATTAGCGGGATTAATTAAGTAATTAATCCGGGATTGAAGGCCGTAACACGGGGTGTTACAGCTGCCTTCCACTGCTGATCTCTGTTGTTGCTAAACCATCATGTCGCCAGAAAATTATTATAATATGCTCCATGATTCGAGTAGTTGACTGTTGCTAAACTAACGCTTTTAATTGTTGGAAAATATTCGCAACGTCAACGCGCGGGCTGGAAACCTTTTAAGAAACACAGACACTATTGGTGTATGGTTGAAAGGAAATATGTGCCGTGTTACAATAACACTACCTTAAAAGTGTTATTTGCCCGGTAACGGTGCAGTTAGGACCCTGGCACGCTTTCGACAAGCTACACAGACTTACTACTGATAGCTTGCACTAGCAATCACGTAGGCGAACCTCACTATTGCTCAGACTAAAGAAAAGATAAAAATAATAGATAAAGCGACTCGAGTTGAGGTGTTTCCTAAACGATGTTGGGGGTTTCTATTTATAGTAAGCAGCCCCCTCCATCCCAACCACATGATGGACAAAGCGTGTTGTCCACACACTAGCGCCAAATGCGCTGCTCCTAAGAAAGGAGCGCATTGCTCTACCACATAATGAAATGGATTCTCCATTCCTTATTCCAATGACAAAGTCAAAGGGGTGGAGGTGGACGTGGACCAACATTAAATGCTTTCATCTTTAATTTTCCCAACATGGGTCGTCTCGACGCACGTTTTGGTTTTGATTTCGTTGAATTTGGATTAGAAATGAGCATGTTATGAAGGATTTAGTGATGAAATTTCTTCACAGTAGATTTATTTGAGTTCTCTGCCTTTGGAAATTGCTTTGTTTTGTTCCCTTGATGCTATTTATGTATTGAGTAGAGAAGCATGATCACTTTGTGAGTAAGAGATATTAGAAAAGCATGAGTAGAATGTGTTGTATGTTCATTGGAATTTGAAGTCTATTTTGTTGGTAGAAATATATAGAGTTTGATATGTTGCAAACCGAGCATGATATTGTGTTCTTGAGAGTTCTATGATATATATATATGGTTTTGGAAGCATGTTGTACAGTATTTTGCATTTCAAGTATATCATGTTTTAAAAGTGCATAAGTGGCCAACGTGAGTGTGACACCCCGTAAATCCAAACTCTAATCAAGGATTAATTAGATAATTAATCCTAGTCTCTTTGTTAATTTATTCCTAAAAATCCTGAAATTCAAAAGTCGAGGGACTAGATTTTGACTAGTCATTTAAAGTCAAAGAGTTGTACCTTGTGCTTCTTGAGTGGTGCCCTTGTTCCCCTGTCTTTCCAACTTTAGTAAGGGTAGGGATGTCTTTCTACCTAAAGTTTGTGGTTCAAGCTAACCTAGCAACACTCCTTCATTCTTTCACCCTACAATCCAAACACAAAAATCTCTAACTTCTCTCTAGAAAGGTGTAGCTTCTTCTCCAAGCTAGGATTTGGGCATCCCAAATCTTGCAAGTTGTCTTCCAAGATTCATACTTTCTTCATCTTGAGCATAAGGGAGGGTAAGATCCTTGGTCTTTTGGTGTTTTTAACTCCCTTTTAGGTGTCTTTTTCTAAAGATAGAATCTTTGTTGTCTTTTGGTTTGTGTATGAAGTTGGTGTGGAAGAGGAACTTTAGGAAAGGCTTTCTAGGGGTGAAAAGAAGACGTTCTTAGGCTACAAAGGTAACCCATGCTTTACAAAACCTATTTTCTTACTTATATGATGATTTCTTGGCTTCTACTTGTGATTCTTGTGTTGAAATGTGAGATTTGATGCATTGTCTTGTGGTGATGCATCTTTAGAGCTTGTTCTTAGGGTTCTTGAATGCCATTTATTGGCTATTTCTTGGGTTCAAGTCATATTGTTGTTTTGTGTGAGATTTTGGGTGTTTTGGACTTGAATTTGGACTTGTTATTGAAAATCCCCGAAGGGATTATTTTGGTGTACAGGGCGTACCCGTGGGCGGAACGGCAGGCAGAGGCCTACCCGCCGCCCCACCCGTGGGGAACAAAGGCCTCGTGGGTTGGTACCCGCGGGCGGAACCACGGGTGGTTGTCCACCCGTGGCCCCACCCGCGGGGAACATCGTTGGCAATGTGCGGTGATTTGTTCCATGTGATTCTTTTGACTCGGTATTGATGTTTTGACCTCACCATGTTGTTTTATTGGGCTATTTGTGAGTCTTCTTGATGTTTCGTATGTCTAGAACGGTATGTTAGGAATCCATGTAAGATTTGCTGTCTTAAATCGTGCTAAGGGTCCGACTTTGTGATTCGTTGGGCTATTTTGAGTGTTGTATGTTCTATGGAACTACTTTTGGTTTACCCGTTTGATAAGCATGCTAGTTTGATGTTGAAATGCTAGTGTGTGTAGTTTGTCCTTTCTTATTGGGATTGGCAACTTGTGTTGATCATCGTTTGGTGTCAGATTGTGATCCTTCGTTGTTGAGTATGGTTTCATATCTTTGTTGTGATCCATTGATTGATTCCTATGATGTTAACGTATGTAATCGTTGTACGCTTTGATTGATACTTGATTAAGGTTATTGTTGAACCTTAGTTCTCTTGGTAAAGATGATGATCTTGTGTGACTATGATTGAAATTAGTGGTGTGTTACCTGAGCATTGGCTCATATGTTGGAGGCTATGGGAATGAAATTAATGGTACCCTCGTGTACTAAGAGTTCGACGGTGAATAGGAGAGTCGGAGGGGGGACGACGGTCCTCGGAGGCATAAGGTTGGACTCAGAAGTACAGGGTGATACTAGGAGGTAATGGTTGGAACTGAAATAAGGCCAGGGATAGCCATAAGGTTGGAACATGGCATAAGGTTGGAACTATGATACTTATGACATGTAGATGTCACTGTGGCATGTAGTTGCTAATGTGTGTATGTGTATTCTTTGCTAATGGGCATGTCTTGATGTATTCTACTTTGTGATCAGTAGAATGCATCTTGAGTTGCATTGTCTTTCATGATTCTTGTCTTGTTAATTTCGTAAGGATGTTGATTCCTTTTCCTTTTGAGAGTGTGTATGAGTCCTTGAAGTTGACTTCTCTCTATGGCTTTTGAAATGATATATACTGTATTTCGTTCCAAAATGGTTTTGACTTATACTTATCTATATATGCTATTTAACGCGTATTGATGGGTTACCAGCAATATTCGTTGACCGGGTGTCATTCCCACGTTATGTTTTCCTTGTTTTACAGGTTTTGAGTAGATGCCCGAGAGTTCTAGACTTGGAGCGTTAGTTAGCTTAGTCACCTTGTCTAGACGTTGTGTTCTGATGGCCTGTGAGCCTTTTGAGCGGCTTGTGTGCCTTGACTCTTTATGACTTGGTTATACTGTTTAGTTTTACCGTCTGTGCATGTAACACCCCGTGTTACGACCCCTAAAACCAATTAATTAATTAATCCATAGCCCAAGAGAAAGAATAAATTATAACAATTAATTAGGGAAAAGACCCACCATAGTCCGTGGGCCCTCATCCCTAAACCCAACCCCTAATCCTAAAAGGATTAGACCCTAAATAAAGACCCTTAGGTATATAAATAAGGAACCTAGGAGGCACCTAGAATTCCCACCACAATAATCTCTCACCATCCAAAGAGTTCCAAGAATTCCCCTAGGAGAAATCAAGAAAGCAAGAAAGCTTAAAGAAAGATCCTTCATAGCCAAGGAATTAATTAAGGCTAAGAGGTAACCCATGTCTCAACAAAACCTATTTTCATAGCTATGATTCCCCCCTTAGGGTTTCCCCATATTATTGTGTATTGATGATTTGTGATGTTATTATTGATGATCGGTGTGATGATCCCATGGGGGATCTTGATAATCTTGATATTTGAGAGGTTCTTGATGATTATGGTGTTCTTGATGATTTTATTGGGTTCTTGATGATTATATGATGTTCTTGGTAGTCGTATGTTGTTCTTGATGTTTATGTGTTATTCTTACCGAATCTTGATATTAGAAGACGAATCGTATTCTTGTTGATATAAAAGTGATTAGAACCCTAGGTTGTATCGTATGATATTATTCTTGGCATATTGGGTGGGAAATCGCATGTTTGGGTGTTGATTATGTTTAGAAAAGCATGATAGGTTATGTGCCGTATGTTTCTCGCTTTTGATCTGTTAATTGTGTACGTGTTGCTATCAATTACGTTTAAAAGTGTCTAAGCATGGTTTCGGGTTCCACAAAGGTTTCCGGGGCGTTCGTATGATGAAAAAGAGTCAGTGGGGGGGGGGGGGTAGGGGACCCGCCACCTACCCACGGCCGGTTTGGGCAGTCCCGGCAGCGGGCAGCTGCCCGCCGGCCACCCGCTGCCCGGAACAGTATTTTCGGCGGGCAGTCGGCGGGTGGCCCCCGACACACCGGCTACCCGCTGGAATCTCCCCCACTTCGGGAATCCGGCTTCCCCGTTTGATGTTTCCCCGATCCCCGTGGTGTCCCAATAGACTTCGTCTATCGTGTCGTGTCTAGTTTGATATTTCGGGTACCGTTCGTATGTTTATGAGTCTTATATATTGCATGCTAGTTGAATTGGTATCCCGTTGACCTAGGTGGAAGAAGTATGAACCCCGTAGGACTATCCATAGTATGTGAAGGATCACGCATAGGTTTTGTTATACGTTTTCTCCCCCTTCCCAATGTGTAATGTGGGTTGCATGTGTTTGCTATGTGTTATGTGTGCATGATACCCCAATTCGGTTGCGATCGGATTGGTTATTCCTGAGCTGCGGTTCAGAAGCTGGCTGCGGTCAGATTTACACTCTTGGGCTGCGGTCCACCGTTTGGTTGCGATCAAACGTTTCTACATGAGTTGCGGTTCATATTTCCTGGCTGCGGTCAGATGACATTCTCTTGGGCTGCGGTCCACTGTTTGGTTGCGATCAAACATTATGATGAGCTGCGATTCATCGGTCGGTTGCGATCGACCCCTCCGTGTTGCGATACGGGGCAGGGTGCTGCAGGGCCGTGTCAGAGCTATATGCGCTGACCCTCATGTATGGGCATGCGATTGGTCCTGTGGCGCCAACAAAGTGTGCTTGTGTGATGTGATACGAACGAGTTGTGTTATGAGTATCTTGGGGATGTGACTATGGGATCTATGTTGGGAATTATACATGTTGGGTTATGGTTATTAATTGCGCTCAACTTTATCTGTCTTGCCTATTGCGAACTATATATGCTTGATATAACTGTTGTCTATGCTTAGCTCTGCCTGTCGAGTCATTCCCGGTTTTGAAAGCTAGAGTTCGTAGGATATATCTTCATGCTTAAAATGGTTTTCGTATATCTATATATATCTCTATATGTATTGTATTTCAACGCGTTGGAGTGGGTTACCAACATCTCTCGCTGAACAGATATATTTGGCTTTCAAGCACGGACGAGTAGATCACTGGAGCGCGCTAGTGGTGTGGAGCGTAGATTAGATAGTTCTTCCCTTTCGGCCTGCGTGCCGCATTTGTACTGATACTGGTTGAGTTAGATTCTAGCCTGTGCACCTGAGTTCTCCAGCTCAGGTGTGTCATAACACTCCGTACTCTTGTAAACGTATTTGGGATTTACGGTTATCTACCTTTATTATATTGTTCTTAAAAGTTTTAAAAATCTCGGGGTGTTACAGTGCATCTTTAGTACTTTAAGATGTGGCATAATACTCCCGATTAGACTTGATTCCGCTTTATGTTTAATGGATGATTAGATTGCTTATCTCTTGCCTTTTAAGTTTTAAAAATGTGGTAAAAATCGGGGGTGTTACAGTGAACCTAAGTATTACTTTCAAAAATTCATGAGCATGTGGTATATCATTATCTTGTTGCATTGAGAAGTTGTTGACTTGTTGAGTTGTGACATGCATAAGTTTGGTGCATGAGTGATATATATATATATATATATATATATATATATATATATATAAAATCTATATCAGTGAGGTTTTGGAGGACCCCGTTTGGACCATGTCCTCTCGGATGATTATTATGGACATTGCAGTCCAGTATATGTAACACAGTGTATTCCCACGTTACGAGGTTGGAAACTGCTTGCCAGGTTGGAATCCTGGTCAGGGGGTGTGCACGCTAATAGTTCGATACCTGATTCCACAAAGTTTGAGCATAGAACCAAGAGAGTGGTTTGGTGGACGAGTAGAGTATTAGGTCGGCTAGACGCCGTGCCCGGATAGGTTCATTCACACTATGATGAAGTTCCTACTTTGTCTATTTATAAAGAAAGTGAGTCAATGCGACTCTAAGAAAAGAAAGAAAAAAAGTGAGTCATTGCGACCTAAGAAAAGAAAGAAAGAAAGCAAGTCATTATGACTAGAAGAGATCTCCACAGAAAAGTATTCTATTTTTATAAACGAGTGTATGAGTATACGTATAGTATTGCACGAGATTGCATTTGAGTATAGTATTGCACAATATTGCATGTGGGTATAGTATTGCACGAGATTGCATAATGTGAATGATTAACCGAGTTTGTTTAGTGAGCATGATTGCTTAGTTGCATTTTGAAGTCTTATATATCCAGTTTGCATGATGAGAACTTGATAGCATGAAGATAATTTTCGTATTGAACTTGAGGTCTTTTGAGTTCATTATGATGAGTTTTGTTATGAGAATTATGTATTGAAGTATTTATGTTGTTGAGTCATTTTTATTTGAAGAGAATATTATTAGACCCTTAATCGGAACAAAAAAAATATCGGCACGCCACATGCTCAACAAAATTGTACTTTGCGCTTTTCTAATTGTACAATGCCAACTTAAATTCCTAATATAACCTCGTTCTTCTAAATTATACCAAACTTTCATTGTTAAACTGGTGGCAAATTTGAAGTTTCCATAAAATTAAAAGGCAATTACTAGGACTCAGTTTCCGTAGCCCTTCTCCTCCACTTTACCGCGATGAAGATTGCTAGCCACCTTACTAGGACTCAGATTCCATAGCCCTTCTCCTCCGGTTTACCACGATGAAGACTGCCCGCCGCCTGAGCCTCCTTTCATCGGCAATGATGGGTGAGCAAAGAAATACAGCCGACCGCGATTAAGGAAGGAGAAATTCAGCGGAGAAGCACAACCGACCGTCAATTACGAGAAGCACCGCCAATTACGAGAAGCAAGAAGAATCACACACCAGCGAAGAAACAAAGTAAACAAAGCCGATTTGGTCTCTTTGCGTCTGGTATGCAATTATTTACAATTATACAGAGATATTTACAATTATGCAGAGATTGAATTACATCTATGGCACTGATTTGAATGGTTTGACAATAATTCAATTCTTGTAAAGTTTCATCTCTGATGTATGCATATGCAATGGCATATTAGTGGTTGAAAAGTTACCATATTTGCTATGAAAGTAGGGGTAGCTTGAGTGGAATGCAAATATGTGATATTTCAAATGGGTTTTGCTTCGATGTGGAAGTATGAGAGTCAGATTATGAATTTCTTAATTTGAAATCATCAAGTATGAGTAATTAGTAGTTGTGGCTTCACTTTCACTACGCACACTTAATACTCCATTTTTGTAATGAGTTTAATCTTGTAGTGTTAGACCATTCGCCATTATTTGAGTTGAATATACTTGTATTTTTTGTTTTTGTTCTCTACTATAGTGATTGGTGAAAAATTTTGGGTAGCATTTTCTCAAATGTGCTGTGACTTAATTAGTTCATTTGAAAAAAGTGCAGAATTTCAAAATGGTTTGGATGTATGTTATAGTTTTTGCTTTAAATTTTGTTTTAATTTGCTTCTAACTAAATATTAGTTAAGTATGGCATTGCTAGGTTTTAATTTTTTCTAAGTATAGATTCTGAGTTTATTGAGGCAAAATCACATCAAGTATAGATTATGAATTACTCCAATTAATTCAAGCATACCAAGTATGAGTTTATGTGATCTTGCAGAATTGTCAATGCATTACTTTTACTTGTGAGGTTGATATAATTCTCAAAGCTTTGGTTGATGATGAAGAGGTGACAATACATGTTTTCACTGTGTGGGTTCTTGATGTGTTTGACTTGTGAAAACAGTAGATTTTAAGTTATACTCAGTAATATATACATTTGCTATTATATTTATTTTGATGCAATACAAACGATCATGATCTGTAGTGTTCTTTTGAGTTTTTTCTGTATACTACTGTAAGGATAGTTGATTACATTCTAATAACCTTGTATCCCGGTGTCCCCGACTTTTCCCTATTTAACGCAAATGATGCCCATTAGGGATTCTGTGTGGACTTATTTTTTCTATGGAATTGATTTTGTAGGCTTTAGAATTCACAGCTAAAAATGCAAAGGTATATGTATTATTCACACTTATAATTTAATAAATGGTTTTTCCGTTTTGTGTTGCATACTCCTTTATTTATTTATAGGGAGCGGTATGATTGTAATGAAAGTCTACGTGCAGAGAGGAACTTGAGACGCCAAAATGCTTACGCAACAATGGATCCTGCTAACGAAAAGCGTCGCGGAAAAAGTACATTATGAAATCAGTAAATGTTATAATAATGAAAATAATAACTACAGCAAACTGTGATTCCCCACGTAATAAGATATAAAATAATATGAATTATATTAAGCACCTAACAATCCAACATATTCAATCACCAAAACTAAAATGCCTATAAAAAAGTAAGAACTAAACACAATACACACCATATTAGTTATTGATTAGACGAATAAAAAAGCAATTCTTATTTACTAATTATGCCATCTTCACTATATCAAATATATATACTTGTCATGTCATTATTACCATCTTTATACAATTGTAATTTATAATTTATAATTAGAATAAAAAATACAAATCTTAATAGATTCCTAATTTCAAATTAGAATATTGATGTCTTAATTAATAGGACATTAGGTCTTAATTAATAGGAAATTAGGATATGAAGAATATATAATACAATTGAGGTCTCAATCCTACACACAACAAGGCAAAAACATGGTATCATATACCATAACATAATTGCACGATTCCTTGTCATTCACTACCATGAATAAACAACATGCAATAAACACACAACCAGCAAAAAGAAAATTCAACTTCACTAAAGATGGAGAAGAAGAAGACATTTCCGAGTCTCAACAAACACGCACTAAGAAAAATTAATTTTACCCTGCTCAAATTACTACTCTTTTCATTATAGATAGTCAGCTTTAGTTAGTGATTTATTTGTTTTTACTTACTTTAATTCTATTTTAGCTATTTCGAATTTCTTTATCTTTTATTAAAATATATAAGCACCAAGATTATTTCTTTATCTTTTATTCATTTCACATTTTTCTTTCTCTCATTATTATATGAATACTTTAACCAATTAAGGAACACTAATTTATAAATACACATTGGGCATTGGTCTAATCGCGCAAAGCGCGTGTCAAAACTAGTAATTTAATAAGAGTAAAATAGAGTATTAATTATGGCGCGTGTCAAAACTAGTAATTTAATAAGAGTAAAATAGAGTATTAATTATGTCAACTTTAATAAAATTATTTCTCTTAATTAATTTATTGATAATGAATAATTTTTTTAATAAAGACATTGTTGGGATAATGTAAAGACATTGCATATTTAAATAGGTAATTCTAAGTTTACAAATGCAAGATAATATAATCAAGATTGATTATAATTTTCAATAAAATAATTGTATAGGTATGGTTAAAACCAAATACGGGACGTTGATAAGTGCATTTATGTCCATATTTTTACCCCTTGTATAGACATATTTTGAGTGACAAACACTTTGATTTTATGCAAAGAAGTGCCTTAATTCCTTTATTTATATCTTTTGATGCATAAATTGTAGAGTTGCAGGCAATTGTGTGCTTTTGAGGCATTTTGGATGAATTTGGAGTCAATGAGAGCCAAATATGAAGCTATGGAGATGGATGCAACACTTCCAAAGAAGTCTAGGATGGTGCTTTCAATGGTCTTAGTCATTTGGGCAAACCAAAACAAAAGAGAAGCAAAAGATCAATGCATTGCAATTCCCGACTTTCACGTCGACGTCATAGTCTTTGGATCATATCTCGAGCTAAAAATGTCCAATTGAAGTGATTCCTATGTTGTTGGAAATCTAACTTGAAGGGATACAACTTTGATTCAAGCACCAAAGGCGAATTCAAACGTTTCGAGGGTGAAAAATGACCTAGAAGGCAGACTCATTGCACAGGAAATGCATACTGCCTTGGGCCACGGTTGTGGCAACGCCCGTGGCCACTGGGCAGTGCACACTGCATTTCTGGCCACGGGTGAAGCCACGCCCGTGGCAAGTCCTCTGCAACTCATATCAACTCGTTTTTGCTCATTTAAAAGGGGATTTTTGACCCCAAAAACACATCTTTCACTTCCTTTCATTTCCTTTCATTTCCTTAGCTTAGATTAGTCTAGTATTTCATCTCTAACTTATCTACAAAGCTTGTAATCATGGATTGGAGTGGGATTCAACCACAAATTTCTCATCTTCAATAGAGAAGCTTTCTCACTCTTCTTTTTAAGCTTTTGTGCAATGTTTATGATACTTTCTTGTGCTTTGTTGTTATTTATGCTTATGAAGTGTGAGTAGTTCGTTTTTGGGCTTGGATTAGAGTGATATTGCCAACCTAGATGCTAAATAGGTGATTATTTCATTAAGGGGGAAGATTTCTAACCTAGGGTTCATTTGTTTGAAATGGATTTATGTTGAATCTTGTTAATATTTGGTACGTAACTCTTACTAGCTTGCTTTTGGATAGTTATTCTCCACAATGAATGTTGTGTGAAGAACTCAACCCTCTTCTTTCACAAACCCATTTTCTTTCTATGAAAATAGGGAAGAATTGGGGGCCTAAATGCTTTTGTGCTTTAAGAGCTAGGAATTGATACACCACGAAAGTGGGGCGATCCTTTCTCTAATCCTTGTTATTTAGCTTATGAAAAATGGCTTTAAGCTAGGATTTTTATGTGTATTGCCTTTATGTTCCTTTGGTTGATGTTCTCCCCTAATTCCTAAGTTGTTAAAGCATCTAGAAGGCAACATCCCTTAATTTGAGCCCATCTTTTATTATTGTGTTTACTTGTGTTTAATTTGCATTGTCTTAACTAGATTTTTAGCCTTTAATTGTTAACGTACTCAACCATGAATTTGAACTTGCTTGGATTCTTGTGGGTTCCAATACTTTGGTGCCTAGGACCTTAGTTATCACTCAATTAAGTACGTGCCATAGTCTCAATCCCTAGCGGAACGACAAATTTACACCCGTTTACTCACCACCTCTTTCCCGTACATCAACTTTTTGGCGCCGTTGCTGGGGATTGGTTTATTTGGTTGTATTGTGTGATTGCTTTTTTCTTTCTAGCATTAGAGTTAGTGAACTCGAAGGAGATCAAGGTTTTATTTTATTTTATTTTATTTTGTTAATTTGTTTTGAATTGTGACTAAGTGCTTCCAAAGTTGTCCTTGCTTGAGTTTGGTTGTAGGTACTCCTCTTGGTGCATGCAACCTAGGTCTAAAGGAAGCCAAGACATTGACCCTTTCAACCAAGAACTCTCTAGGGAGCTAAGGAGACAAAGAATAGACTTGCTCGGTTGGTTGAAGGAGTTTGGATCATTGGAGATAAACATGGTGACGGGTGACACTAGCAATCCCAGTCAAATCTCTCCCAATGATACAAGCACCCAACATAGCCTGAGACAAGGGGAATTCAATGAAGCTCATGCTAATGTCTCTCAAGTGCCAATTGCTCCCGTTCAAATACTGGCACAAGACTTCATGGCAAATCCAAATGTCAATCCTTATGTTGGAGGAGGAATGAGGTTTCCACAAGCTCAATACCCATTTCATCCTAACATGAATCAAGGGGGCATTCCTCAAGGGTATGGGCAACCTCAACAACAACAAGCCCACGGGTTGGTGTGCAAAATCTTCTTCACCAAATGAACCCCAACTTTGTCAATCCTATGTTCAACATGCCTCAAAACATTCCAAAAGGAGTTCCTCCTATTTTCTATCAAGGTGCTCCACAAAGGCAACCCATGGCGGTCCATCTAGCTCTGGAGTTTGAAGAAGAGGATTGCATTGTTTACCCGGGGGTGGATGCCAACAATTTTGAACTCAAGACTTCTCTTATCCAAATGGTTCAAGCCAATCAATTTGGAGGTTCAAGGGTTGAGGATCCTAAGGCTCATGTTGCCCACTTTGATCGGATTTGCCAAACAATCAAGATGAACGGGATTCCTAGTGATGCAATCAAGTTGAGGCTATTCCCTTTTTCATTGAGAGACCAAGCATTGAGTTGGCTCAATTCCTTTCTGGCCAACCACTTTAATTAAAACTTGGGAACAACTTTACAATGCCTTCATGCAAGAGTATTGCCCTCCTTCCAAGGCCGCCAAATTGAAGAAACAAATTCAAAATTTCCAACAATTTGGAAATGAGAATTTGTATGAAGCTTGGAAAAGATTTAAGGAGTTGAGAAGACAATGTCCAAAGAATTTTCTTACTCCGGGGGATTTCATATCATCCGTTTATGAGGGATTGTTGGATAGCTCAAAAATCATTCTTGACACATCTTCATTTGGAGGCATTTTTATTGATATGGGTCCGAAGTATGGTGAACAATTGATTGAGAGGATCACTTCCAACACGGCATATTGGTATAATGAAAGAAGTGATCCACCCAAGAAAGAGAAAACCACCGGGATGTTTGAGGTTGAAGAAAAGATGGCCATGCAAGCTCAATTGGATTCAATTCAACACATGCTCAAGAATATGATGCAAGCTCCAAAGCAAAATGTGTAAGCGGTGATTCAAACTCCTCCTCAAGCATCCTACATGTCTACTCCTTATTCCGGAGACGAAGAAACTTCTTCGTCTCCACGGCCGAAGACAAAGAGTTTCTTCGTCTCTGGCCATGGAGACGAAGAAACAATTTGACCCTTAATCCTTTTATATATATATATATATATATATATATATATATATATATATATATATATATATATATATACACACACACTATACTATACTAATAAGAGGCCAAGAGAGTTAGGCCTATAATGGGTAGAAAAAATGGCGGTCAAATTTTTTAATCAAATAAATGGCTCAGATTGATCAGATTTTAATTTTTCCTTGAGATTTCCCAATTTATCCTTAATGGATAGGGTTATGTGTTAACTTTTCCGTTAAATATCATTTTTTCCGTTAATTTGTGTTAGTTCACCGTTAACTTACTCATTGATTTCAATAAGAAAGGTCTTAGGTTTGAACCTCATCCCAATCAAAGTTGGCATAATTAGTATTCTATTTTACTCTTATTAAATTAAATAATAATTTAGTAGCTACAACAAAAAATAATACATATGTATTTCTTTAATTTAGAATTATGTGTCTACAATGCCTTTTTTTTTTAAAAAATTATTCATTATCAATAAATTAAATAAGAGAAATCGTAGTTATATTGTCTTTATTTTTCTCCAATATAAAAATTCTTTACATTCAAAATTCAAATTCATCAATTGATTACATTCGCTACATTGTCCCTACAATGTCTTTATTAAAAAAAAATTATCCATTATCAATAAATTAATTAAGAGAAATAATTTCATTAGTTATAATGTCTTTATTTTTCTTCATCAATTGATTATATTCACTACATTGTCTATTATATTTTTTTTTTGTGCACTATTTTTTAATTAAATATCAAAGTTATAATACAAAATAATGAAATATATTTATTTACCAAGTATTTTAATAATACCATGAAAAAATTTAAATTAATAAAGTCAATCATATTAACTACTTGAGAGATTTGTTGACAAAGAGAGTATTCAAATCACACAACAAATTGAAGTGAGAAACTACCTCGCAAGGTCCTTGTTTGACAATCAGCCGTTAGCGGTTAGCGTTAGTGGATTTGACCAGCGAATTATATCAATGGTTCGTAAAAAGATATTTAAAAAAATTAGCTATTTAAATTAACATTTAAAATTACCTAAGAGTATAATATACATATAATAATAATAATAATAATAATAATAATAATAATAATAATAATAATAATAATAATAATTGTTTTAATAATATTTTTTTTTAAAATATAAATGTGTTTTGAGGAAATTTTTCTCAAAAACGCTAAGTAAAAATATTGTAAATTGCATGTTTGTATTTTCAGTGGTTTGGAACAAATTGTTGCTTCAAACTATTGAATAACCAAAACAGTTTCTTTTGCATTTTGATCTTTGGGGTACATCATATTTTCCAATCGTCCAATATCATTGGGTTAAATTATAATTAAAAAATTTTAAATTTTTACTACATCTAAATTTCTTAAATTATAAATTTCTTTATTCATAATAATTTATTCAACAATAATGGTTGAACTAAATGAACACTGAGCAAAACACCTAAAGGACTGGTACTGTTGATTCATTCATTGATCTTGTATATATGTGCATTCATTAAATATAGAGTTAATACCCAAAATCGTCCTCGACTATAGTGGTTTTTTTCAATTTCGTCCTAAACGACTTTGGTGACCTAATATCGTCCCAGAATTTTGTGTTTCGCTCAATTTAGTCCCAGGCTTTTGTGTTTTTGCTCAATTTAGTCCCTCATTTGTTATTCTGTCCATTTGGTGTTAAATAAATAGACAATTCAGTAATTTTAATATTGACATCTCTTTACTCATAGACATGTGAACTGCGAAATCCCTTTTTTTTTTTTTTTTTTTTTTACGAATTACTCCCAGAATTACTCCTAAAACTGCGAATATAAAATTTGATTTGCAGGTCCGGGAGTAATTCTGGGTGTAATTGGTACAAGAAAGATGAATTTCGCACTTCACAAGTTGAAAGTAAAGAGAGATCAATATTGACATTACTGAATTGTCCATTTATTTAACACCAATTTGACGAAATAACAAATGGAGGACTAATTAAATTGAGCGAAACACAAAAGTCTGGGACGATATTAGGTCACCAAAGTCGTTTGGGACGAAATTGAGAAAAACCACTATAGTCGAGGACGATTTTGGGTATTAACTCATTAAATATATTAGAACCTTTTGTAATAAAAATACTTGGGTACGATTTAAATTTTTTTTAGTAACAATTATAATGAATCTCCTATATTACATTGTATTCATATACTATGAATTGCATATTTAAATAAACAAATTAGATATTAAATTACTTATGTTGAACTTCTCATATATAATCTTGCATTGATATACTTTCAAATATTTATTTAATTATAAACATTGGGTAGAAAAAAAAATGATCGTCAACATATTAAATCAAATGAATAGTTCATATTGTTCATATTTTAATTTTTCCTTGAGATTTCCTAATTTATCCTTAATTATATGATTATCCGATCCGTTAATTTTTCCATTAAGTACCGTTAATTCACAATTATTATTGTGTGGACCATGGTTCATACAAGTTGTGTGGACCATATTTTGTATACTATATAATAATGTACATTCAATACAAAAATAATGTACATTCAGCACAAAAATAATGCACATTATATTCAGGGGATGTACATTATTTTTGTACTCAATGTACATTATATTGTATAATGTACATTCAGTACAAATATAATGTACATTTAGTATATTAAAAATGTACTTTTTGTTATGGTGCACATCACATTGTGTGGACTATGGTCTATACAATAATTCGCCATTAATTCACCGTTAGTCTAATTCTAATATTCAAGTCTAATATAGTATTATAACTTCAACAGTAATCTAATTATACTATTAAAGCCTTAATAGAACTCTAACCACAAATTCTACCGCCAGAATCTACTCAAACAATATTAGTATATATTTAATATTTTATGCTTTAATTTTTATTTGCTCTTCATTATGTCCCGTATTTGGTTTCAACAATACCCATACAATTATTTTATTGACAATTATAATCAATTTTGACTATATTATCTTGCATTTGTAAACTTAGAATTACCAATTTAAATATGCAAATTCAACATTCAATTATCTATGCATGAACAATTCCAATATAATCTTGCATTGATATACTTTAAAATATTTATTTAAGAAAAACATTGGGCATTATCTCAATCGCGCAATGCGCGTAAAAAACTAGTATATATATATATATATATATATATATATATATATATATATATATATATATATGCCAATAGTGCATATTGACGATTGAAGGTACATCTTTCCCTAATTGCTTTAAGCATTGAATTGTTATCTTTGAAACTCGATCTCGTCCTGAAAATGGAAAATTGCAAATTGTCAAGGGAATGGTGGTTGATATTTGATTGAGATTACCGGTAAATTTTCTTATGCGATTTAAGTGTGTTTGTAAATTTTTCTATGATTTGATAAAAAGTGATCAGCACTTCATGCACAAAAACTACGAAATTAGCAAAGCAAAAACCGATTGTGTTCTTTTAGAGGTTGGTTGGGATTTTAGAGAATATCATTTGTTTTACAAAGAATCTGAGAGTAATGCGATTGGATGCATATACTTAGACATCCCGGGAACCCAAGAGCGCAGTGGGTTAAGTGTTGTAAAGGTATGTTATGCTTGATTTCGATCAAAAATGATAAACTTGATAATGGTGATTATCTTATTTATGATATTTTAATATGGAATCCCTCCCTTAGAAAAGTTAAAGCCTTACCCTCGGATCGGTTACTGTCCTTACAGAGCACCTTGTGATGGATTATTTGCACTTAGCGAATTTGGATTTGGGATTTCTAACAACATGACTTGGAAGGTTGTCATGCTATTAGAAATTTATTCTTTTGATGGGAGAACTTTTCACCAAATAACAATGGTTTATAGTCAAGATATAGTGATTCTTGGAGTTTGATACAGATTAATTCAGTTACATCTTGTCAAAATATTCCAAATAGGAGCAATGATTTTTATTTAAAAGGGAAGTACTATTGGTAGGCTGAAAGGTATTACAAGCAATACATTATTCAATACTTGATTTGGTTTGACATGAATAATGAGGTGTTTGGGACGAATTAGTTGCCATCTAATGTTATTGCTTCAGTCTCAATAATGAATGAGACTATTGTTTTATTTGATTCACCAAATGTGGGAAATACCAGATGCATTGATATTTGGTTAATGATTGAAAATGACAACAATACTTATTGGTGTAAACAAGCACGCATAGATTATGCTCCAAACATATATAATAATTATATTGAATTTTGGAGACTAATAGGAATTTGGAATGTGGATGGAGAATTGCTTGTATTTCTAGACCGTGCAGTTGATCTGGATTAGGATCCGAATTTAGAGCATGCGGATGTACCAGACTTCATATCTCTGGATTTGGTAACTCAAGAAAGGCAGATGTTCTCTATAAGTAAAAGCGATTTTAAATAGGTAATTCTAAGTTTACAAATGCAATATAATATAGTCAAGATTGATTATATTATCAATAAAATAATTGTATGAGTATGGTTGAAACCAAATACGGAACATAAGTGATGAGAGCAAATAAAGATTAGGGCATAAGATATTAAATATATAATAATATAGTTTGAGGGAATTCTAGCAGAATGATGACTTTGAGGGGGTGCCGACAATTCGGCATATTGCAGCGGCAATTTGTTTATACAAATAATATTATAGAAACATGATAGGAGATGTACAAACATACATGCAGAATTCTCAGTTGATTTGTGCCTGATCAGACTATGTCTTAACACATAATTCCCAGTTGATATTGTGTTGCATAATAATTTGGCTTTGTACTTATAAAATTCTAACGAGTGGGTAATGACTTAATATATAAACTAATGGTGTAGTTATAATTTTCTCGAACCAAATGTCCTATTATAAGCCTAACTTTCTTTGACTCTTATTTGTATAGTAGATTGTATTTAAATTTTTATTTATGCAACTAGTAATTATAGCTAAAAATTTGAACAGAAGTGCTAGTACAAGACCCTTCCACCCTCCTGGTTTTCGTTTCAACATAAACTAGGATGTGGCTAGATGAATTAAGGAGAATGCTATGTCAGTAATTTGGATGTCTGATGGTTGTCCCTGGGCGCCGAGGTTTGTTTACACCATTTGGGAAATTTGGAAGGGAAGGTGTCTCTCCATTTAACTCTATTTTTTTTCTACTTAAAAAACTTTATAAACCTCATACCTAATTAAATTCAATAAAGTGTTTTTTTCTTCATATCCTATATTTTTTTCTTCATATCCTATATTTTTTTCATACCTAAACTCTACTAATTTTTCTCTCTCCTAAACTTTACAATCTTCTTATAAAAATTTGGAATAATATTATTTAACTTCATTATTGTTGGTATATTTTTTTTTTTCTTTTTCTATGAACTTTTTATCTCGAACTTCTAAACTTTTTTTTTCCATAACTTTTAAACTTTCTATAAGAACTTTTTCTACCTAAATATATGAACAAAGCAAAATGCACATCTATCACCATCAAATTTTAATATATGTTTCATAATCACTGTTGTAAAAATCAGTCTAGGCACCCTCTTAGGCGCTAGACGCCCTTAGGACATTCCGCTTTCACTATTAGGCGACAAAAAATCGGCCGGGCGCCTAGGCGGCTGTCTAGGCGTCAAAATCGGTCGAAATTGGCCTAGGCGGCCAACTCGTCCGAGTTGGTCGATTTTGACCGAAGACGTCTACTCCAGCCGTCCATATGCTAGTTTGATACTTTGAATCTTTGAATGATTGAAGTATTTGAGTATTTTTATTTTTTAATATTGTTTTGATGTTATGACTTATTAATTATCATTATTTCTTTTATTTGGATGTGTTATTTGATTGAATGTTGAAAACAGCCTCATTAAAATTGTCAAACTGCAAGTCTGCCACTATTTTTTTTGAGTCCACCTAGAGCCTCCTAGGCAGCCTAGGCGCTGTCCGGGCAGCCGACTAGCGTCTACTGCAACAATGTTTATAATATTCATATAAATACTTGTATATTTTAATTTTTATTCTTTTTATGTTTATATATATATATATATATATATATATATATATATATATATATATATATATATATACACACACACACACACACGAATACGAACAACTATTCGCAACAGCAATTTGGGGCTGCAAACAGTAGCACCTTGTTGTTGTTCGAGTCTCAAATTACTTTTGCAAATAATAGCTCTTTGCTTGATGCCTAGCATTATATCATGTATAATTTTATTTATATATATATTATTAATACTAGCTTTTTACGTGCATTGAGCGATTGAGATAATGTCCAATGTTTATTTTCAAATAAGTAATTTAAAGTATATCAATGCAAGATTATATTGGAGTTGTTCATGCATTAGATAATTGAATGTTGAATTTGCATATTTAAAAAGGTAATTCTATGTTTACAAATGCAAGATAATATAGTCAAGATTGATTTGTCAATAAAATAATTGTATGGGTATGGTTGAAACCAAATACGGGACATCAGGGAGAGCAAAAAAAGATTAGGGCATAAGATATGAAATATTATTGAATTTGCGATTTTAAATAGGTAATTCTAAGTTTACAAATTCAATATAATGTAGTCAAGATTGATTATATTGTCAATATAATAATTGTATGAGTATGGTTGAAATCAAACACGGAACATAAGTGATGAGAGAAAATAAAGATTAGGGCATAAGATATTAAATATATAATAATATAGTTTGAGGGAATTCTAGCAGAATGATGACTTTGAGGGGGTGCCGACAATTCGGCATATTACAGCGGCAATTTGTTTATACAAATAATATTATAGAAACATGATAGGAGATGTACAAACTTACATGCAGAATTCTCAGTTGATGTTGTGCCTGATTAGACTAAGTCTTAACACAGAATTCCCCGTTGATATTGTGTTGCATAATAATTTAGGTTTGTACTTATAAAATTCTAACGAGTGGGTAATGGCTTAATATATAGACTGATGGTGTAGTTATAATTTTCTCAAACCAAATGCCCTGTTATAAGCCTAACTTTCTTTGACTCTTATTTGTATAGTAGATTATATTTAAATTTTTATCTATGCAACTAGTAAATATATTTATAAATATTTTATTTGAACAATTCTGTTATTATAAATTTTAGTGCTCAATATTGTTATGATATGAATTTCTTATGATTTTTTTTTTGGGTTGATGCTTATTAATATATATACTATATAAGTAATTAGCATATAAGTCTCACCATACTATGGATAAAAATAATAATGTTAAGAATGCTGGTGTGGGTGAAGAACTATATAATAAGAAGAATTTTGATATATTATAACATGTTTTATAAGAAAATTATAAATGATAAAAATCGATATCATTGAAACTTTGTAAGGATGTATTCAATTTAGGGTTTTAATGACTCTTGTAGATTTTTTAAATTAAAAAGTTGATAAAAGTTTATAAAAAAAATTTATATAGACTTTTATAGAGTCTTATAAAGTTTTGAACGACTCTATTAAAGTCAATAAAAAATTATTAAAATCTTTCATTTTAAAAGTCTACAAAAGTCATAACTGAATACAAATCTATTATAAGTAAATAATAATAGGTAAAAATATCACTGCATTTGATATTTAATTGACTAAAAATAAAAAAGAATAATTGGCTGAAAATGAATATGATATTACTAATTGATTGAAAATATAAAAGGATCAGTAATTGAGTGATATTTTCATTCGAGTAACCCGTCCTGATGGACGCAAGGTGTTAGCTCTAGACGGGAATGGACAAGATTGTGTTGCCACTACCAATGTCATCTAAAAAGAGGTTTCAATAATGTGTAAATATAATTGGTGATATTATGATTTTTTTAAAAATATATATCTAGAAAAAAAAATATATCTACCATACAAATGAATTAGGATAGTAATTCATTCCTATAACTGAGTAGTTAGAGAACGAGCACATTTGCCTAATTTTTGAAAATACTAAACAATGATAAATAAAATCTTCAAAGTTATAACACCGCATGCGTACATCTAGACATTAGCTATTAATTTGAACAATTATTTGCACAAATTCAAATAAATGATAACATCAAAATACATAAACGATCCAAACCATATATTTAATTGTACTATATAATATTTGATGTTCTAATTTAAATAATTATATATCGATTCAAATATTCATAATATATTACAACAAATCTATTCCGTGCATGGCACAAGTGAAAATAATAATATTGAGAAAAGGGAAAATTTGTAATCCGCCCTTTGCTCGTATTCAGTTTATTAACATTTAACCTAATAAGTAAACCACTTGTATTACAACTCAAATACAAGTATTCAGCACACCAAACCCTTATTCATCCCTATTATATTCTATTCTCAGATCTCCGTCATGGCCAATACTGCATATGACGATTGAAGGCACATCTTTCCCTAATTGCTAGAAGCATTGAATTGTTCGATCTTTGAAACTCGATCTCGGCCTGAAAATGGAAAATTGCAAATTGCCAAGGAATCTGGTGGTTGATATTTTATCAAGATTACGGGTAAAGTCTCTTATGTGATTTAAATGTGTTTGTAAATTTTTCTATGATTTGATAAAAAGTGATCAGCACTTCATGGACAAACACTACGAAATTAGCAAAGCAAAAATCGATTGTGTTTTATTAGAGGTTGGTTGGAATTTTAGAGAATATTATTTGCTTTACAAACAACCTAAGTATAATGAGTTGGATGCATATACTTAGACATCCCAGGAAGGCAGTGGGTTAAGTGTTGTAAAGGTATGTTATGCTTGATTTCGACCAAGAATGATAAACTTAATAAAGGTGATCATCTTATTTATGATATTTTAATATGAAATCCCTCCATTAGGAAAGTTAAAGCCTTACCCTCGGTTACTGTCCCTTAGCAACTTGCGATGGATTATATGCACTTAGTGAATTTGGATTTGGGATTTCTAACAACATGACTTGGAAGGTTGTCATGCTAATTATAGAAATTTGTTCTTCTAATGGGAGAACTGGTCACCAAATAGTAATGGTTTATAGTCAAGATCATAGTGATTCTTGGAGTTTGAAACATAGTCATCAAGAAATTAATTCAGTTACATCTTGTAAATATATTCGGAATAATGGCAATGATTTTTATTTAAAAGGGAGGTACTATTGGCAGTCTGCGGATGCGACGTATTTGAAGCCATACTTGATTTGGTTTGACATGGATAATGAGTGGTTTGGGATGATTGAGTTGCCATATAATTTTAATATTGCATCAGTCTCAATAATGAATGAGAGTATTGTTTTTCTTCGAGGATCACCAATTGTGGGGAATACCAGATGCATTGATATTTGGTTAATGATTGAAAATGACAACAATACTTATTGGTGTAAACAAGTACACATAGATTCTTCTATAAATATCAACATATATAATAATATTGAATGGTGGAGACCAATAGGAATTTAGAATGTGGATGGAGAATTGCTTGTATTTCGAGACCATGTAATTGATCCGGATTTAGATTATTCCGAGCCGGATATACCATACTTCATATTTGTGGATTTGGTAACTCAAGAAAGGAAGATGTTCTCTATTAGTAAAGAAAGGAAAAATATTACCATAGCTTCAAATCAAACTGCTGGCAATTTTAAAGTTTACAGTGACAGGAATACGGATGCAAAAGAAAAATGGAAATACCATATGTTTAGGGAGAGAATATATTCTCGAGTTTACTATGAAAGTCTATATTTACTGTAAGAATGATTGTTCAATCTTGTGCATATAGCTGAGCTATGTGATAGTGGAATAAGATGTATGATACTTTTTTTATACATTATAAAAATGATATAATCCACCGCAAGCCTTGTGATGTGTGCAAGTAATTAAATGTAGTGTTGTCTTATTGACAAATAACATCCCCAAATAGCTATTTGGGTTCAGAATTCTAACAATTACTATCTTTTCTAACAATTCTCTATTTAATTCTTTATTTGTATCAAGTTTGAGTGTTGTGCAGAATTACAAAAATTCAAATGCTTTAAAAACTATAAATGCATTCAAGAAATTAAAAATTACATGTAGATTTGGAGCTTGAAGCTGTAAAAAGAACACATGATTAATGCAAAGGTTAAAGTGCGAATTGCGGAAATTCAAACTGTGCCGTGAGCTCTGTTCTACTGTAGTCTAATTTAAATGATTTCAGAATTGAGATTGAAAGTCAAAAGGCAAATAGTATAAAGCTTATTTTAGAAATTTACTTTGAGGGGGGCAAAATAACAAATATTTGGGGAGGGGGCAAAAAAAAAAAAAATAATACTATAGAACTATTAAAAAAAAAATGGTGAGGGGGGCCAAGGCCCCCTCCTTCTCTCAAGTGGCTCCGCCACTGCTGACCGGGTACTCAGCTGGTTTGATGGGTGACCAGACTGGGCATTTTGAGCGTCCCCGACCGTGTGCACGTCCCAGAAGCGGATATTCCGGTGATTCTTTCCTTGAGTAGCAAGTAATTTCCTTTCTTGTTTTAGGCAATCAATGTGCCGATTTTGGTAGACTTTAAAGCATAACATTAGTTATTTTTCTTTCTTCTTGCCTTATAAGGATCTATTCCTTGTATAAATACCCTCACGGGGTCATCTTGTAACGGATCCAGGATAAAAAGTAATTGGCGCTCTTTCGGTACTAAACACTTTGTCTCTTTTGACATAATTAAAACCAACAATATATATATATATATATATATATATATATATATATATATATATATACACACACACACACTTTGTGCATTCTTTGTTGTGCTTTGCCTAATCGTTTTTCAATTTTGTCCTTTATCTTATTAATATTTACTTATTATTGCCCTACATGTAGTGAAGAGGCGGAATCTCTCCCCCACCTGCTTCACGACTGCAAGTTCGCCAAGAAGTATGTTGGGAATTAGTGAATAAATCGATACTATATATATATATATATATATATATATATATATATATATATATATATATATATTCACAAATAGGAATTTATTTTATTAAAAACAATCCCATACGTACTAGATTAGTACAAGGGATTAAATCTTTGCGAGATTAATCTCACCACTTGGTACGAAACCAAGAACAAAATAGATAAAACGAGAAAGAGTTTCTAACATCAGGTTTTAACCCAACAAGAAGAAAAGGAAGAAGAGGAAGCCCGAGTCGTGTGTACACACTCTCCTTAAAACCGATTAATCACCTCCCTATGGTGCTAGGAGCGTTGTGGCGGCAGTCTCCCAAGTTAAAACGAACTATGATTATGACATTCAAGCACTCACACCCAAAGCCCGACGAATAAGAACACAAGTTGAGCAATACGTACAAATTTACGGAAGATGTTGGCAGAATTTCGGTACCTTCGTAGCAAAATGGAGTTAGGAGAAGTGAGGAAAAAAAAGGATTTGATAGTTTTCAAAATTAGATGTTGTAAAACATTCTGCTACACCCATGGTGTATATATATATATATATATATATATATATATATATATATATATATATATATATATATATATAAAAGATTGGATTTAATAGCATCATCATGACACATAACATAAATCCAATTTAATAATTGAATAATAACGTTTAAAATGTTTATACTTATTACTGAAATAATATCAACGGTCACAAAATTAATATACAATTAATTTGTACCGACCATAACAACATTTTTAAAAATACCCGACTGACCAAAAAGTCCGCATGTCCAAAATAATTTCAGCATCATCCGAAAGGTGCAGTCAAGCACCTGCCGTTCGGAAGATGCAAATATGCAATTAAGCACCTTCGAAACGGAAGATGCAAATTAGGCATCTTCCGGTGCATTATAACATAGCACTATTTGGTGCTGTAACCAATTAGTCGTTGCTAATTAAACACTATGATTAGTGCTGCCTTAAGCACTGTAATTAGTGCATTAATTTGGATGTTCAGCACTACAATTAGTGCTTCAAATAGCACAAATAGAAATGCTAAATTAAAATTTTGAACTTAAGTTCAATTTTGACTTCTCTCAAATAGGTTCACTTTGATAGTCAATTTCTCATTCACCTATTACCCATTTTGAGCATACATTATATCAAATTCATCGTCTCACTACGAAGAGGGCAAGTTGACCCGACCCAAATTGAAAGTGGACGCAACATATATTTGTACCACAAAATAGCCACTCAAAATTGCCATTATAGCTAAAAATTTCAAAAACCCACCACATGAATGAAAATTGATCTTCGAGACGAGGAAAAACGACACAAACGTGCTCAACGGTCGATCCCTGCATAGCATAGGTAGGTGTTAGCCTTTGAACCTTGCCTTGTGAAGATATGTTTACTTGATCTGATCTACTGGTTGTACGGTAGAACTTTATGTCTTTGAACCGACTACTGCTTGTATAGACGATGACATATCCCACACAGGAACCTTCCAACCTTTGTCTGTTCTCATGGGTGTGCCCGTTTTGGTAATGGGTCACCTTCCTGGTTCTGCAAGAGTTTCTAAAGAATTGAGCCCATCAATTCTCATTTGAAGTGATCTCACTTCTCTCTCACATAAATGATTCTTTTCCGAGTATCCTGCATACTCATACATGTCAATCTACATTCGAATCATTAAAGCATCCACGTGCTAACCTCGTGTAGGAGTCACTGTTCTAACGAGGAATGGTAGGGAGTCCGAGACCCCTACAGTGACACGCTTCGTTCCATAATTTAGTTGTCCCATTGAACCTAGGTGCCAGCTAGGTTGGGTGACCACTATAGAACTTTTATTCTATGGGCTTCAAACCCATTCCTGGTGCTAACTTCTTAACAACATCTTTGCTCAACCATTTGGTTAGTGGATCCGCTATATTATCCTTTGACTTCACATAGTCAACCGAGATAACACCCGTTGTGAGTAGTTGTTTAATGGTATTATGTCTTCAACGTATATGTCTAGACTTACCATTATACATATGATTCTATACTCTTTCAATGCGGCTTGATTATCACAATGCACACTAATTAGAGGTACAAGTCTATCCCAGCAAAGAATATCCTCCACAAAATGGCATAGCCATTCAGCCTCTTTTCAACATTTGACTAAGGTTATCAGCTCAAATATCGTGGATCTGGCTATCACGATTTGTTTCGAAGATTTCCAAGAAATGGCTGCACCGGCTAATGTAAACACGTAGCCACTCGTGGACTTAGAGTCATTTATATCAGATATCCAGTTAGTGTCGCTATACCCTTCAAGTACAACCAGATAACTCGTATAGTGCAGTCCCCAGTCACGAGTATGCCTCAAGTATCTTATAACTCTCACTATTGCCTTCCGGTGTGCATCACTGGAGTTACTCATATATCTAATGAGTTTGCTAACCGCAAAGGCAATATCAGGTCTGACACAACTCATTAGATACATCAAACTTCCAATAATCCTAGCCTGTTTTACTTGAGAAATACACTTTCCGTGATTTTTGGACAGATGAACGTAAGTATCTAATGGCTGTTGGAATTTTCAGCTAAAATGGCATTTTGAGTGATTATTTTGTGGTACAAATATATGTGGGGTCCACTTCCGATTTGGGTCGGGTTAAAGTGGATTCGGGTTCTTCGTAGTGAGACGAAGAATTTGATATAATGTACGCTCAAAATGGGTAATAGGTGAATGAGAAATTGATTCTCAAAGTGAACCTATTTGAGAGAAGTCAAAAAAACTTAAGTTTAAATGCTAATTGGAAATTAGCATTTTAATAAAACTTTCGTTTACACGAAAGTTGGTTGGAAGCTTAAGTGTAATTAAGCTTGAAAAGCTTAATTGAATTGGGATGTACTTTCGTGCTATGCTTTGTGCATGGACGAAAGTTGGGCATGATTTGAGCTTAAGCTTTGGATTCCAAAGTAGCTCATTTCGTGATATGGATTCGGTGTGCACGAATCAAATGCTATATGCATTGATTCGTGATGCACCGTTTCGGTATTTTCGGACCATTCGGGTGTGGTTTCCGATCCCAATTCGTTAAACCTTCGGGTTTGTACGGACTTCTCGGTCACTCAGATATTTTGAAACGGGTCGTTATGGTCGGTACGAATTAATCGCGTATTAAGTTCGTGACCGTTGATATTATTTCGATAATAAGTATGACCGTTTCAAACGTTTTAATTCAATTTTTAAATTGGATTAATGGTGGTTTATGTGCCATGAATATGTTATTTATTCATATTTCCCCTACAAATAGCTATGGTGGTGGCAGAATGTTGAAAACACAAATTCTTGTTGAAACTCTCAAAATCTTTCTTTGTTTTCTCTCTACTCTCATCTCGTTTACAAAGGGAAATTTCTGCCAACATCTTCTAAAAACATCGGAGTGCTCAACTTGTGTTCTAGTTCGCCGGACTTTGGGTTGGAGTGCTCGAACGCCAAAGTCGTAGTCCGTTTTATCCTGGGAGACTGACGCCACAACGATCCTAGCACCATCGGGAGGTGGCGAATCGATTTTAAGGAGAGTGTGTGTACACACGACTCAGATTTCCTATGCTTCTTCTTTCTTCTCGTTGGGTTAAAACCTCAGGTTAGAAACCCGTATTCTTGCTTTTATTTTGTTCTTGGTTTCGGACCAAGTGGTGGGTTAGAAACCCGTATTCTCGCTTTTATTTTGTTCTTGGTTTCGGACCAAGTGGTGGATTAATCTCGGATAGATTAAATCCTTGTACTAGTTTCGTACTAGTTGTGGTGGGATTAATTTCGTGGAAATTAAGTCCCGTGTACTAGTTCTGTACTAGTTGTGGTGGGATTATTTTGATAAAATAAATCCCTATTTGGTTAATATATATACGTTGTATGTATATGTAATTTTGGTTTCGTACCAAAATTGGTTGGAATTAATTTTGCATAAATTAAATTCCATTTTTCGGGACAAATATATATTATAAATATATATTCTGTGTATCGATTTTTTCACCAATTTCCAACAATGCGTCCTAGTTGCTTGATAATCATCCTTGTTAAACTTTGCAAAGATTTTATCAACATAATGAGATTGGATTAACATGAGACCATTAGGTCTTCTCACAATTCTAATTCCGAGGATTAAATATGCCAAACCCATATCCTTCATGTTAAATCTCGAATTTAACATGCCCTTGGTAGATTTGGTCATTTGATCATTACTACTCATGATGAGTATATCATCCACATATAAACAAAGAATGACATAACCGTTTATCGTTTCCTTACATAGACACACTTAGCTTGTCACTTTCGTTTATATTAAACCCATTGGTTAACATCGCATGGTCAAACTTCTCGTGCCACGTAGATACACTTGTCACTTTGACCCGACCTAAATCAGAAGTGGACCCCACATATATTTGTGCCACAAAATAGCCACCCAAAATTTTCATTTTAGCTAAAATTCGAACAGAAGTGCTAGTACAAGACCCTTCCACCCTCCTGGTTTTCGTTTCAACATAAACTAGGATGTGGCTAGATGAATTAAGGAGAATGCTATGTCAGTAATTTGGATGTCTGATGGTTGTCCCTGGGCGCCGAGGTTTGTTTACACCATTTGGGAAATTAGGAAGGGAAGGTGTCTCTCCATTTAACTCTATTTTTTTTCTACTTAAAAAAATTTACAAACCTCATACCTAATTAAATTCAATAAAGTATTTTTTTTCTTCATATCCTATATTTTTTTCATACCTAAACTCTACCAATTTTTCTCTCTCCTAAACTTTACAATCTTCTTCTAAAAATTTGGAATAATGTTATTTTACTTCATTATTGTTGGTATATATTTTATTTATTTATTTTTTCTATGAACTTTTTATCTCGAACTTCTAAACTTTTTTTTTCCATAACTTTTAAACTTTCTATAAGAACTTTTTCTACCTAAATATATGAGCAAAGCAAAATGTTCATCTATCACCATCAAATTTTAATATATGTTTCATAATCACTGTTGTAAAAATCAGTCTAGGCACCCTCTTAGGTGCTAGACGCCCCTAGGACATTCCGCTTTCACTATTAGGCGCCCAAAAATCGGCCGGGCGCCTAGGCGGCCGTCTAGGCGTCAAAATCGGCCGAAATTGGCCTAGGCGGCCAACTCGTCCGAGTTGGTTGATTTCGTCTGATTTTGACCGATGTTGTCTGGTCCAGCCATCCATATACTAATTTGATACTTTGAATCTTTGAATAATTGAAGTATTTGAGTATTTTTATTTTTTAATATTGTTTTGATGTTATGACTTATTAATTATCATTATTTCTTTTATTTGGATGTGTTATTTGATTGAATGTTGAAAACAGCCTCATTAAAATTGTTAAACTGCAAGTCTGCCACTATTTTTTTTGCGCCCGCCTAGAGCCTCCTATGCTGCCTAGGCGCTGTCCGGGCGGCCGACTAGCGCCTACTGCAACAATGTTTATAATATTCATATAAATACTTGTATATTTTAATTTTTATTCTTTTTATGTTTATATATATATATATATATATATATATATATATATATATACACACACACACACACGAATACAAACAACTATTCGTAACAGCAATTTGGGGCTGCAAAGAGTTGCACCTTGTTGTTGTTCGAGTCTCAAATTACTTTTGCAAATAATAGCCCTTTGCTTGATGCCTAGCATTATATCATGTATAATTTTTTATATATATTATTAATACTAGCTTTTTACTGTTGGAAATTTATATAGTAATGGAGATTAATGTTTCAAATGAACTACCATGAAAGCTTAAATAATATTTGGAGTTGTGGAGTTATAAATATTATTTTAGTTTGGTAGAAAGTAAGTTGGGAAAAATGATTTGGAACCGAAGTTTCATGATTCGTTGGTGTTAACGAATCGTTAGTTTTAAACGGATCAATGCTTTCGGTGTCCATCAAATCGACTAGCATCTGCTTTGTTGATTTGGTGTGGTTATGCATGCAGTATGCGTGGAATATATATATGTGTACCCTTTTTTTACTCTTTGCATGGTCACATGCACTCAAGTAATATATATATATATATATATATATATATATATATATATATATTGATATTATTTATTTAATAATATTGTATGCATATGAAAGTTCATACTTTGACTAGTTACATCTATTTTATATGTAATTATCTTTTCCCATGTATTTTAGATAAGATTTTATCTTATTGGATGTTAAGTTCTAAATTTAAATAATTAACTTCCATGTAAACTTCTCCAAACTGATTTTTACATCTATAAAATCTGGAGAATCATCTGAAAAACACACATGCAAAAACTTGCATTAAACAGAGAAAAGTTAACAGATGCATTTTTTACAAGCAATTATATTGCAGGAAATCCAAATACTTCACAGTCCTGCAGTTCTACAAGAAATTCTCAAACAAAGCAACTTAAGAATTTCATTCATCTTCTTGTATCCCATAAGATTAAATCTTGAACCTTGTTGCTTTTATAGAGGGAGATTTAAAGCTTATAGGAACGTGATTACACGTCTGAAGATATCAAATGATCCAGTTTTTGTTCCCTGTTGTATTCTGTATTATTGTTGTATCTTAAATGTATTACAGATTACAAGCTCTTTTTCCAACAATCTATAAGCTTTATATTTAAACCTGTGATCATTGATCTTGCCTTGAAAGTTTTGAAGGCAAGATGCCAGGCGTGAAAGAACAGTTTCCTATCACGGAAATATTTCGAAATGAGATTTTCGAATTTGTTGGTAAGGATGACATAAATCACTTTCTTTCTATTGTACAAGAAGATTTTCATGCGACTTTTGCATGGTGTTCCTATCATGGTGATTTAAATGCAGGCTGTGCAGTTTTGTTTTCATCTTCACTTAAATTCATGGGGTATTAGATTATACCAAGATGATTAGTGAAATGTGAAAATGATTTTATTTAAATAAATCATTTTGTTAGCCATGATTAATTGGCATGAGGAGATGTGTACTTCCCTAGAGTGGGTGTGTGGTTTTAGCGTATCAAAGGCCGGAAGTGATGACCATTAAAGCATATACAAGTTACAGGATTAGATCGGTACAATACTTTTTATTTGTCTCGGCCTCGGCATGAATGTAAGTTTTATCTTGTTTACTGGTTAAGTTCTAGCTTAGGTTTAGAAGATATGCATGAGATTCTTTTGAATTTTGCATAGCCTGTTAAATACAAGGATGTGTTTATGCATGTATATAAATATTTTTATATTGAGACTCTGTCTCGATTGCATGCGTAGTATACAAGGTACATGTATAATATGTTGGATCTTGAGGTGCTGTAAATCTGTCAAATTTGAATTAATTTGGTGTTATCAATTTTTTGTTTTCTTATGCATGGTTACAATGTTTAATGATTGTAAGTTGAAATTAATTTCAATGTCATGCATGAAATTATTGATAACTTTAGCATACAGCAAATTTATCCTTGTGAAAGTGTGAAATATTATGTTGTATATATTTCTGATTAAGGCAGGAAGCCTTTGAAATATTTTTTATATTTCTGATAAAGGCAGAAAACCCAGGAAATATTCTGTTATATTTTTTATTGTCAAGCCCCACTTCTAGGACATGACCCTGTCGTACCGTTACATGAAAACTTATAACAATACGAAGCCTAACCGCACGTATCTCTCGAAACCTTCATAACAACACTTAAATACATAACAATTCCACAACCCAAAGTGACAAAATATAAGCAACTAGTTCTTCCCAAAAGGTCATTAAATCCACACACAAATATTTACAATCATGAGTAGTATGTCCAAAATACATCACAAGCACAACGAGTTACCAAAAATACAAGGGTCAAAGGGAATATCCAAAGGAAACGAAATTCGTGATAAGCTCCAACACTAGGACTAAGTCTCCTAGTTTCAAAAGTCACCTCCTAGACCCCACCACTTGTGCTCATGCTATTCACATGTCCTTACTACTCTGAAACATGAGAAAATAAAATACAAATAATGAGCTAATGCCCAGTAAGTGATACTCCTCTCAACCCCGGATCAAGTAAATTCAAGATAATACAAAAAGCTTTAGAGTAATAACTCGATGCAAAACTCGATCTTTAAACTATATCGAAGTCATAATATACTTTCATCATACTATACACAAGTTCACAAAACAAGAAACTTTAGCTACATGGGCATCAACAATATTTCATAATACAACTTTCAAAAGCATAAACCATTTCTTAACATACGACTCATTGGCAACCTACAACCACCATTATATTCTGTGGCACATGCCATTATCGGTATAATGGTCTAAAAAGACTCGACGATTCGGAATGAGTCAAGCTCGACGATTCAGAATGAGCCGGATGGAACGTTCCAACAAATAATTCAAAAGACTCGACGATTCGGAATGAGTCAAGCTCGACGATTCGGAATGAGCAATTAGGAACGTTCCAAGCCAAACAAAACAGACAACAAAATGTAGGTTGCCTCATGAGTTTGATCAAATAATCAAAATAGTTCTTATAATCAAATAGCCCGATGTAGCAAAAATCATTTCCTTAAAATCACATAACAAAGTACATATTTCCAAAATAGATAATAAGTTTATCAAACTAAGAAATATGCAAGGTATAAACCATTCTCAAAATAATAATTTTCTTTGTGCATAACTCTTTAAAAATCATAGAATGATTTATTACACCAAAGTAATTTCAAAGAAAATGAAATGGCTTAGTTGGAAGAACTTAAGTTAATATAAGCATGAGGTTAAGAGTTCAATTCTCTCTTTAAACAAATAATCCATTTTATAAGCATGTAATACATATAGTAAAATAAACATAAGGCCTGCTAACAAGCAGAATCAAACTCTAGACAAACCACCAGTAGCACAGCAACCATAAACCATTCCACCATCACCACACACATGGTGATAATTTTGATCAGAAATTTACCTTATCCTTCATTCCGAAAACACAGTCCAGCAAACCCAAACACCATCTCAATCCAGATTTCAGCTTAGCATTTCAAACCCAAAAACATATCATAGTCCAAAATATCCTTAACTCATACTAACCCTAAAATGGATATTCAAAGTAGTTGAGATTATCCCATAATAAGTTATGGTTTTTGCAAAATAAGGAGAGAAGAGGTAATCACTTACCTAAAACATCCAAATCTTAGCTATTCAGCTTGCCAAATACTCCTTGTCAAAAAATTCCCTAATATTTTCAAACATCAATCTTAGGGCTCAAATGATAAACCCAACTCAAAGAGTGAAATATGGAGGTCAAACTCACCTAGAATACTCCAATAGCTTTGAGATCTAAGCTTGAAGAAGATGGAGATCAAAGATTCAAGGTTTTTCCCTTCCTCTATCTCTCTAGCCAATATTCTCTTTTTCTTCTTTCAAATGAGATGGTCTTCCAAGATGAAAGGGATTCCTTAAGCTTTAAGGATAAAGAGGGGTAATTTAGTAAATTCATCCAATATCCATTTTAATAACCTTTGACTTGTTGACCTATTTTAATAACATAGATATATTTTTATTTCTAAGATATTGGGTATTACACTTATAAAGGCATACAGAAACTTTTATGCATGAAGTATGCATAATGAAATTCATAAAAATTTATGAATGTATTTAACACAGTTTCTCATATTGAGAATGTGTTAAAATATTGAAAGCCAAAAGGTTTACTGGTTTATCTAGTATGGAAATTGACAGTGAAAAGAAAGTTTTAATTTAAATCATGGACTATGATTTAAGAAGGTATGATTCTTCAGTTTAGAAGAAACATGAAAAGTTAAAAGATTAAAATCATATATGATTATTCCCCAAAGTGAATGGATATTTCTGAATAGAGGAGGTATATCAGTATATGATTGTTCTCCAAAGTGGATGGTATTCCAAGTGGAGGAGGTTTAATTTTTGATTTTAAGGAATCACTCACTGTTAATTATTTCTACATGGTGATTGAAAATTTTTGGTTATAGAATTTACATGAAAATAAATATGAGTTAATACCATCTGAGGTCCTCCGAGTATAGTGGTCTTGCCACATTTAGTCCTAAACTTTCAAATATAATTGACCATCTGTGGTCATTCGACTTTTAAATTTAACCATTCTTGGTCCAAGTTAACCACCCATGGTCCTTCAACTTTCGAAATTTAACCAGCCGGGGTCCTCTTGAAAGGACCATGGTTGGTTAAATTTTAATAGTTGAGTGACCATGGGTGGTTAACTTGGACCACGAATGGTTAAATTTGAAAGTCGAAGGACTATATGTGGTCAATTTAAAAGTTTAGGACTAAACGTGGCCAAACCACTATACTCGGAGGACCTCAGATGGTATTAACTCAAATAAATATTTATTAACTAGGAACCTATAAAGTGGGTTCCAGTAGGATCAAACAAATATCTTATTTTCACAAGTTCATTGATTGAATATTTAAATTCTATGATGCCGGTTATATCTAATCAGGAAGAGTTTTCCTCAATTAGTGGATGGGTTTATATGCTTGGAGGAGGTGTTTTTTCCAGGATTTCTAAAAATCAAAGTTGCATTCCAGATTCAACTATGGCATCTGAATTTATTGCATTGGTTTAGGCATGCAAAGAAGTTAATTGGCTAAGGAATTTATTTATTGAGATTCCGGTTTGGCTAAAACCGAGGTCACCAGTTTTAGTACATTGTGACAGCGCTACTACACAGGCCAAAACATATAACAATAAGTTATAATGGCAAGTTAAGACACATAGGTATGAGATATAGCTATGTGCGGGAGCTCCTAAGTTATGGTGTTGTAGCACTGGACTTGGTACAGTCCCGGTTTTAACGGATCCGTTTGCAAAAGTCTTTGCAAGGGACATGGTTCTAAAGACATCGGAAGGGATACGGAAAGCCTTATTATTTAATTTCATGTGAAGGAAAGCTCAACTCACGTCTAAGTTATTACGTTAGACCGTGAGTTCAATGTAGATGAGTACTTCATTTTGTAATTTGCAAGCATAAAAAGTTTAATTAAAATTGTATCAAAAGAAAAAGTGATGCCTGGTTCTGCATTGTTGTAGGGATGAGTTTTTACTCTTAACTGATCTTTTGAAAAAATGCAAGGTGCAGTGCATGATATAAAAGATTAACCTCTGTGAGCATGAAGTGTGACCGCTTCAAACAAGTTTGGGCTTTACTTGGTATGTGCTCATTAATGGATACGGACACATGGCCATAATAGTGTCAAGTTACAGTGAGTTGTAATGACTGTAAAACTTGTATGTGTTATATCTACGTTTCTTCAAAGAGACTGCGTGATTTAAGGTTCGTCCATCACTGCAATCCGAATTAATGTAACGCATATAATACTATGTGAAAGTTCAATCTCTAAGACACTTTCATTTATGCATAAGTTTTGGATTTATCTTGGTACATTGTTAATTTTTACTATATAAATGGAGGAGGAATGTTGGAAATTTATATAGTAATGGAGATTAATGTTTAAGATGAACTACCATGAAAGCTTAAAGTTGGAGTTGTGGAGTTATAAATATTATTTTAGTTTGGTAGAAAGTAAGTTGGGAAAAATGATTTGGAACCGAAGTTTCATGATTCGTTGGTGTTAACAAATCGTTAGTTTTAAACGGATCAATGCTTTCGGGAAAACAGCGAGGTGTCGAGTAGTAATCAGGGGGAGGATGTGACAATGGTCGAAACAACAAAAAATGTGATGACGGCGGGTCTGGCTGGGCAGACTCGCCAAGCCCAATGAGCATCCTTAGCTGGAACTGCGGGGGTTTGGGTGGCACCCAGAAAGTTCGTGAACTCCTGGGCATTATGTCCAGGAAGCGACCTGTTTTTGTTTTCTTATCGGAGACGAAAGCAATTTTGAGTAGAGTGGAGGAAGTTCGTGTACAGATGGGATTTGAAGGAGAAATCAGCGTGGATTGTGTGGGCAGGGGAGGAGGCCTTGCGATGTTCTGGCGAGACAAGGAGAATGCTTCAGTCTTGAGTTACTCTATGAATCACATCGACATGGCGATCACAATTCCAGATAAATCGGCTTGGAGATTAACTGGCTTCTACGGCAGTCCAGACAGATCACAACGTTGCATCACTTGGGAGCTTCTTCGTCAACTTCGGGACAAATCATCACTACCGTGGGTGGTAATCGGCGATTTCAACGACATAACATGCTTGTCTGAAAAAAGCGGTGTGCACTCTCATCCGGATGCTCTCATGGATGGTTTCAATGACGTATTGAGTGACTGCAATTTGTGTGATCTGGGCATGACGGGCGGCTGGTTCACTTGGGAGAAGGGGCACGGGACAGAGACTCGGGTTGAAGAGAGATTGGATCGCGCAGTCGCGACCACAGAGTTGATAGAATTGTATGAAGATGCGGAGGTTCATAATATTCATGCTTTAGAATCCGACCATACTGCCATATTCCGGGACGTGGAACACAGACATATGCGATCGACCAAAAAGCCGTTTCGCTTTGAATCAGCGTGGCTCATCGAGGCGGTGTGCGCGAAGGTGGTGGAGGAAGTGTGGCAGCAGTCCATCGGTCAGTATTTCCAGGACCGAATTGCGTTATGTGGTCAGCAGCTTGGCAGATGGGGCGGAGAGTACGTGCGGCGCTTCGGCAACAGAATTAAAATTCTCCGATCCCGTTTAGGTGTGTTGAAAGAGGACCGTTCTGAGGATGCTGTGTGTGAGTTTCTGATTGCTGAATGTGAATGAAACTCTCTTCTACGGCAGGAGGAACTCTACTGGAAACAGCGCTCGAAACAGTTGTGGCTGCGACATGGCGACTCCAACACAAAGTTTTTTCACAAATCCGCAACAGCCAGACGTAAGAGGAATCATTTGGTCCAGATAAAAAATCAAGAAGGAGCTTGGAAAGAAGGATCAGATATGAATGACGAGATATTAAGGTATTACAACCAAATCTTTTCTTCTGGGCGCACTTTTGCCAACATTTTTGATCGAGTCAACCGTCTAATTACAGACGAGATGAACTCCTCCCTGTTGCAACCTTTTACGGTTCAAGAAGTGAAAGCCGCCCTCTTCTCTATGGCTCCAGAGCAAGCTCCGGGCCCAGATGGCATGTCGCCGGCTTTCTATCAACACTTCTAGCATGTGTTAGGCCACGATTTATCAATGTTTGTGCTCAGGTGTGTTGAGTCCCAGAGCTTTCCTCATTGTTTAAATGACTGAAATATAGTCCGTTTACCTAAGAAGAAGGTCCCGGAGAAAGTCTCTGATTTAAGGCCGATTTCACTTTGTAACGTGGTGTACAAAGTGCTGGCCATAATGTTGGCGAATAGGCTTAAAGGGAATTTGGGACAATTGTTGGGAGCATTTAAGAGGCACATTTAGTTTGCTCTTTGTCCCACATTGAAAGACTAGCTTACCTTTTCTCACTATTTAAACACCAACTCTTTTCTTAAGGTTTGAAGTGTTATGGAGAGGGAACAAGGGGAGATCTCGCCGTCGCCGCCGCCCGCCCGACTCGGTTCGCACGCGTCGCGGTGTGGTCAAAGTTTTGCTCTCGACTTATAATTTTAATCCCTATTTTTATGGGAACTTTGACCACCTTGTCCGCACTCTACACACGTTGCTTGAACGTGCAACATCGATCCCTCTTCTTCTCCTATTCTGTAGCGCTTCTGGATGGCTGGAAAGGAAGAGACAGCTATAGCTATCAGTATATAACCTGTCCCTTCCAACTCCTTCAAACTACACCTTCAGCGAGAATTTAAGCCTGATTCGTGATAGCAGATTCCATCTCTGCAAAACTGCGTTCCTTGTCGAAAACTAGCGATTCCCTGGTCGCAAATGTTTTTAAGGGAGTGTTTATAATAACACGACGCAGATATCATCCTACTATCTAAACCTCTCGTCCAGCTACATTCAATACAGAATACTGTCTGTGAAATTCCAGCCTCATATCACAACAACATGTAGTGTCAATTTCTCAAAGTGCATTTGTCCCTGATCGGTTACTGACGGATAATATAATAGCAGCCGGGGAAATCGGTCATTTCCTGAGAAGGAAGACTAGTGGAAGGGTGGGCTGGGCGGCGTTAAAGCTCGATATGGCTAAAGCGTACGACCGTATGGAATGGGGCTTTCTAGAAGGTATGTTGGGGGCTTTGGGGTTTAACCGAGAGTGGGTGGATTTGCTCATGTTGTGCGTGTCAACAGTGAGCTATTCCATCTTGGTCAATGGGGAGGTGGTTGGTACCATTGACCCCACCCGAGGCATACGACAAGGTGACCCGTTGTCGCCCTATTTGTTCATCATATGTGCCGAGGCCCTGTCACTTTTATTACAGAAAGCTGAGGCTAGTGGGGACATTCACGGAGTTCGGATGGACCGGGGCGCTCCGAGTGTTTCACACTTGTTTTTCGCTGAAGACAGTCTTTGTTCTTCAGGGAAAATCATCAGGAGGCCATGACAGTAAATGAATGTTTGGACTTGTACAGTGCAGTATCAGGTCAATTAATCAATTTTGATAAGTCCAGTGCGGTTTTTAGCATGAATGTCGATCCCGAGCAGCGCAAGGGGGTATCCGAATGTATTGGGGTCCGCAAGACAAGCGATCTCGGGAAATATCTGGGTCTCCCGTTGGTGTTATGGCGCAACAAAACGGAAACATTTCGGTATGTGGGGGAGAAAATCCGGGAGCGAATAGGTTCGTGGCAACACAGATTTCTATCGAAAGCAGGTAAAGAGGTGCTGTTAAAGAGCATTGTGCAAGCTTTGCCAATTTTTACGATGTCTGTATTTCTCTTACCGGTACATGTGTGTTCGTCCATTGAGAAATTATTTAATCGTTATTGGTGGGGCGGAGGTGGCGCAGGAACCAAGGGGATCCATTGGATGAGCTGACAACGACTGTGTGTTCCTAAAGCCAAGGGCGGTCTGGGGTTCCATAAAGTGCATGAGTTTAACAAGGCATTGCTTGCCAGGCAAGGGTGGAGGCTTATGGTCCATCCGGAATCTTTGGTCAGTCGTATTCTAAAAGCGAAATATTTTCCTACGTGTGAGTTCTTGGAAGCAAAGGCGGGGAATAATCCCAGTTACATTTGGCGCAGTATCCTGGCGGGTCAGGAGGTGCTCAAGCTTGGTGTAGCTCATCGTCTCGGGGATGGAAAAAACACTTGAATCTAGGGCCGGGGTTGGTTAGCAGATCCTGTTAACTCAAATCTGGTCACTCCTTGCAACGAAAATTTGAAGGAGGCTACGGTTCACGGCCTACTCAACGATTATGGTCAGTGGGATGAAGAGATTTTAAGGGACATTTTTCATGAAGCCGACATACACAGAATACTTGCGACTCTGGTAAACGCTCATTTCGAGGATACGGGGAGATGGCCGGGCGATCTAAGGGGTGTGTATGCAGTGCGACATGGGTACCGTTTGATGGTAGCGTCTCAATACGAAACGGGGGTTAGCAACTATTTTCAATCCTGGAACAAACATTGGTCCTTACCCGTTCCGCCTAAAGTCCGGCATTTCTTGTGGCGCTGCATTCCTGATATACTTCCAGTCAAAGAGAACCTGCAAATGAAGAAGGTTTGGTTAGGCGGCGGATGCCCGTTATGCAGCTCACCTTCGGAAACTACTGAACATCTCCTTTGCGGATGTTCTTTCGCCAGAGGCCTGTGGAGGGTGGAAGATGTACTCCAAGGCGCAAATCTGCAGCAGTTTATAGAGGTGCACGTAGGTGCGGCGAACACCGATCAAACCGTGGACATGGCAGCTATTTTCTGGACCCTTTGGATGGCGAGGAACGATGCGGTTTGGCGCCAGATTACGCCTTCAATTGAGAGCTTACGCGATCATCTAGACAGGTTGCGGGTCTTGTGGAAGGAGAGTTGCGGGAAAAGCGTTACCTCGAGACGGGAGAGACGCGAGCCGGATCAATGGGAGCCGCCACCACATAATATACTGAAGTGCAACGTGGATGCAGCCTTGTTTACATCTGGTGTTGGTTTTGGCGCGGTGGTCCGTGACCATGCGGGTCGTTTCGTGGCAGCCACTTGCGGCAAGTTCCGGTGCACCAACGATCCTTTTATGGCTGAGGTCCTAGCGGCCAAAGAAGCGCTTAGTTGGCTCAAAAATTTCCAGCAAAATAATTTTATAGTCGAGTCCGATTGTTTAAAATTCTGCAATGCTTTTAATTCTAGTATTATTGATTTGTCATACGTAGGATCTATTGTAACGCAATGTCTGTCAATTGCGAGGGACATAGGGACCGTTAAGGTTCGCCATGTCAGGAGATCAGCGAATCAGGTGGCTCATAAGTTGGCTCCGGCAACCGATTCTATGTCTGACTCAAGGTCGTGGGTTGGTAACCCACCTGCTTGTATTGCTGTTTTATTAAATTAATGGAGATGTTGTTTGGTTTTCAAAAAAAAAAAAAAAGTTATACCCCTCATTTATGTTCATTTTTTCCGTTAAGTTTTTTTTTCTTTATATATATATATATATATATATATATATACATTATACTATAAGAGTTGTACTTTAAAATATTTTTGACAAACATACCCCTACCATTATAACTTCCGTTATCTTTTTCATTATTTTTACAGTACACATGCATCCACCATATATTTTCTTATCTTCTTCATTAATAATAATATATACACATTATATATTTGAGTTATATGTTAATTATTACCTAAATTATAAATATCAAATTTATAAAAATGTTTTACATTATTATTATTATTATTTAGAATAATTTTAATATTTAAAATCTAAATAAATTTAAAATTTTAATATAATATATTAATATTGGGCACCTAATTTTTGCGCATCGTGCATAAAAAATACTAGTCAATTATTATACGCAGTGTTATGCTATGCATCCGTGTGCACTACGGATGCAAAACCGACGTCGTTTTGATGTCGACTTTAAAAAAATCCATAACTTCATAACTATACATTTAGAATTTCATAACTACACATTCATAACTTCATAACTATACATGCAGATTGCATAACTATAAATCCAGAATTGCATGCATAACTACACATCTATAACTTCATAACTATACATCCAGAATTGCATAACTACACATTCATAACTTCATAACTATAAATCCAGAATTGCATAACTACACATCCATAACTTCATAATTATACATTAAGAATTGCATGCATAACTACACATCCATAACTTCATAACTATACATTCAGAATTGCATAACTACACATCCATAACTTTATAATTATACATTCAGAATGTGAAATTATAACTTTATAACTACACATTCAGAATGCATGCATAATTACACATCCATAATTTCAGAATCATACATCCAGAATTGTATAACTACACATCCATAATTTCATAACTATACATTCAGAATGTGAAATTATAAAATTATGGACATATATTTACGTAACTAACAACAATCGAAAATAATTTTTTTTATTTAAGTAAAACGATGCCGTTTTTGCATCTGTGTGCACCATGCACAACATAATTTGCCATTATTATACCGTAATAAGCGTAAATTGGGATAACCATTGGAGTTTTACCAAATATGCCGTAATCAATTATTAATTGTAATTAGCCTATTAAATCAATTACCAAATATGGCGTAATTAGCCTATTAAATCAATTATTTGCCTTAATCAGCCTATTAAATAAATTATTATATATTGTAAGGAAATTTGGACAAATATGGCGTAATTAGCCTATTAAATCAACTGTTTTCAAAAAAAATAAAAAATAAAATAAAAGCCAATTAAATCAACTAGTATCACGGAAAATATGTTATAAAAATATATCCTATATGAGGTTTATTCATATATAAAATTTTTGTTATTTAATAATTATTATGTGTGAATTCCTATGATAAAATTATGAACATAAATATATTTACAATTAAAATAATATTTAAGGTGGGTGATTACTACACATCTTAAACTATATTACAAATCTTAAACTATATTACAAATTTAGTACATAGTATTTAATATTACAAATTTTTAAGAACTTAGTAAACTACAATAGTAATTAAATTACAATTTTAGAGTCACCACGGATCAAAATTTTTAGACCTTTGAATTCTTATGAAATAGTTTTTTTGTTTTTTTGTTTTTTTATTAATGCTTATATATATATATATATATATATATATATATATATATATATATATATATATATATATATATATATACTAGTTTTTTACGCGCATTGCGCGATTGAGATAATGCCCAATGTGTTTTTTTTTTAATAAGTACTTTAAAATATATTAAGGCAAGATTATATTGAAATTGTTCATGCATAGATAATTGAATGTTAAATTTGTGTATTTAAATAGGCAATTCTAAGTTTACAAATGCAAGATAATATAGTCAAGATTGATTATAATTGTCAATGAAATAATTCTATAGGTATGGTTGAAACCAAATATGGGACATAAGGAAAGAAAATAAAAATTAGGGCATAAAATATTAAATATATACTAATATTGAAGAACTAACTCCTGATTGCCAATTAAACAAGGACATTGCGATATAGTTTCCACTTCAATTTATTGTGTGATTTGATACTCTTTTTGTCAATAAATCCCAAAAGTAGTTAATATGATTGGTTTACTTATATTTTCTTTATTTCTTTATTTTTTTAAAACAATTATTATTATTATTATTATTATTATTATTATTATTATTATTATTATTATTACATATTTTTAATTTTTTTCATCGTATTAATAAAATACTTGGTAAATAAATGTATAGCACTATTTGGTATTATAACTTTGATATTTAATTTTAAAATAATAAACAAAAAAAAAAGATAATAGACAATGTAGTGAATATAATCAATTGATGAATTTGTACATTGGAGGAATATAAAGACAATATAACTAATAAAATTATTTCTCTTAACTAATTTATTGATAATGAATATTTTTTTTTTAATAAAGACATTGTGGGGATAATGTAGCGAATATAATCAATTGATGATTTTTTTTTTTTTGAAAATTTTCCATGTGGTATATTAATGAATAAACTGAAAGATAGAGTCAGGAGGGACAGAGTCCCAATACATAGCTTAGTCCTGATCGAAAGCTAGAGAAGCTAAAGTATGAGCCTGTAAAAATTTAAACTTCTAGAAATATAACTCAACGAACATCTCGTAAATAACGATATAGCAGTCCTACACTGGTCTACAATGATCCCAAGGTAGGAGTAGTTAGCCGTGTGGCTTGTACGCATCATATTTTGTAATTCCATGCAGTCCGTCAACATGTCCACCTCCATGATGTCCCGATCCTTAAGGCAAGAAAGCGCCTCCTTACAGGCCAGTGCTTCGGCCATAGTAGCCGAGAATGCTCCCGCGAGCCGTCCATTCATTGCCGCAACAAACAATCCATGTTGTGAGACGAGAACCACACCATAGGATGCTTCTCCCGTATCCGGCTTGAAACCCGCGTCTACGTAGCAGTGAGGTACATCGCCGATGGCTTGACTGATCACGGCAGTAGGTGCCCGTGCCGGCGCCCCGAGTCGCGCACGTCGGTATGCCTGCATGGCCGCCACCGCTCGGTTCCATGTGTTTGTCGGTCTTGGGAGGGCGTGGTCCCATACCGCCTTGTTGCGGGTACTCCAAATAGCATATAATATAGCCACTGCTAGGCCACACTGTTCCTCTGTCAAGACATTAAAAATTCCCATAAGCCATGTCGACAATGAATTAGTATGTATATTGGTAACAGGCAACCCCGACATACACCATACTAATTTTGAATAGTCACACTCGAGTAACGCATGCATGATGTTCTCCTGCGCCCCTTGGCACATTGGCCACAGCAGGTCAATCTCAACTCGTCGCATTATTAGATTGTCCGTAGTAGGGAGGATACCACAGACTGCTCTCCACAAGAAGGTCTTCCATTTGGGTGGCACTTTCAATTTCCACATAGTAACCCATTTATCAAAATCACCTGGGTTATGCACATAATCCCCCTTAATCTGCCTATAGGCATTTTTAACTGAATATATTCCATTCATCTCCCCCTTCCAATACCATGTGTCTTCATATTCGGGGCTAACAGGGATCATTAAAATACGTGTGACATCCTCAGGAATAAATAAGTCAGTCAGAATATGCGGATCCCAGGTATTAGTCTGTTGGTCATTCAATCCTGCTACATGGGCATGTCGCAATTCCTGGGGCATTATTGTTTGGACCAACGGACTGGGATTATCTGGTAACCAGGGATGTCCCCATATTAATGTTTTTTGTCCATTCCCTACACGCCTCCTTACCCCTGAACAAACCATTCCGTGCGCAGCCATTATACTTCTCCAGCAAAAACTTGGGCAATTTCCTATGGTAGCATCAACAAAAGATGTATTCCGATAATACCTGTCTTTATATATTCTTGCCACCAAAGTGTCGGGGTTTGTGAGAAATCGTCATGCCTGTTTTCCCAACATTGCCAAATTAAAATCTCTTAAATCTTTAAATCCCAGACCCCCATACTTTTTAGGGATGCATAATTTATCCCAAGCCTTCCAATGTATTTTCCTCTCTGTTCCAGATCCCCACCAATACCTGTTCATGGTCCTCTCTATTGATGTGCAAACTGTCTCAGGTAACAAAAAAACACTCATTGAAAAGGTTGGCATAGATTGTGCCACACTTTTCAAAAGTACTTCCTTACCAGCCTGAGAAAGCAACTTTTTACTCCAGGACCCAATTCTCTGCCTGATTTTATCCTCCACATAGGAAAAAACAACTCTCTTATTTCTGCCTACAAAAGATGGGAGATCCAAATATTTCCCAAAATTAGCCGCCTGACTTACCCCTAAAACTGCCGCCACCTCCCCCCTTATTTCCTCCTGAGTGTTTCTACTGAAACAAATATTTGACTTGTCATAATTCACTTTTTGGCCAGACAACCTCTCATATTGGTGTAAGCACTGTTTAATTACACCAGCTTCCTCAATATTAGCTTTGAAAAAAAGCAGGCTATCATCTGCAAAAAATAGATGGGACACCGCAGGTGCCCCTCTTACCACCCTACAACCATGGATTGCCCCATCCAACTGCGCTTTCTGTAACAACATGGAGAGCCCCTCCGCACAAATAATAAACAAGTATGGAGATAGAGGGTCCCCCTGTCTGAGGCCACGTGTAGGCACTATCTGTCCACCTGCCACCCCGTTTACCATAATCGTATACCTCACAGTTGTGACACAATGCATTATAAGGGTAACCCACCACTGATCGAACCCCATAGCGCACATCATTCTCTGCAGAAAAGACCACTACATCCTGTCATAAGCCTTTAACATGTCAAGCTTTAAAGCACTCCATCCTACCTGCCCACATTGCTTCCTATTTAAATAATGCCCCACTTCTGCTGCAACAAGAATGTTATCTGTGATCAGGCGGCCCAGGATAAACGCACTTTGAGACTCCGAGATCAAGTTTCCCATAAGTGGCTTCATCCTATTCGTTATCATCTTAGCCATTACCCTATAAATAACATTGCTGAGAGCAATCGGTCTCATATCAGCCACCCTCTCCGGCACCGACTTCTTAGGGATTAAAACAATGTTTGTATCATTTATACCATCCGGAAGATTGCCTGTATTCAAACATGATATTATAAAATCAGACACATCCCTCCCTACTACATCCCAGAAGTGCTGGTAGAAGCCTGGATTCATTCCATCCGGGCCAGGCGCTTTGTCAGGATACATGGAATATACTGCCTCTTTCACATCTTCCGGGCCAAACGGTCGCAACACAGATTCATTCTGAGCATGCGTTACTCGCGGGACAAAATTATCAATCATAGCATCATCAAAAATAGTACTCTCAGTTGTAAAAAAATCAATTGATGAATATGAATGTAAAGAATTTTTATATTGGAGAAAAATAAATACAATATAACTAATGGACTTATTTTTCTTATTTAATTTATTGATAATGAATAATTTTTTTGAATAAAGACATTGTAGACACATAATTTTAAATTAAAGAAATGCATATGTATTATTTTTTGTTGTAGCTACTAAATTATTATTTAATTTAATAATAGTAAAATGGATTACTAATTATGCCAACTTTGATTGGGATGAGGTTCGAACCTAATACCTTTCTTATTGAATTCAATGAGTAAGTTAACGGTGAAATAACAGAAATTAACGGAAAAGATAATTTTTAATGGAAAAGTTAACGGAAAATCATATTCATTAAGGATAAATTAAGAAACTTAAGGAAAAATTTAAATCTAATCGATCTGAACCATTCATTTGATTAAAAAAATTTGACCGCCATTTTTTCTACCCATTATAGGCCTAACTCTCTTGGCCTCTTATTAGTATAGTAGATATATATATATAAAGTAATTAGCATATAAGTCTCATCATACTATGGATAAAAATAATAATGTTAAAACTGCTGGTGTGGTTAAAGAACTATATAATAAGAAGAATTTTGATATATTATAACATGTTTTATAAGAAAATTATAAATGATACAAATCGAAATCATTGAAAGTTTGTAAGGATGTATTCAATTTAGAGTTTTAATGACTTTTGTAGATTTTTTAAAATAAAAAGTTGATACAAATTTATAAATAAAAAAAAGTTATATAGACTTTTATAAAGTCTTATAAACTTTTAAAAAGTTTTGAACGACTCTACTAAAGTCAATAAAAAGTTATTAAAATTTATCATTTTAAAAGTCTACAAAAGTCATAATTGAATACACATCTATAATAATAAATAATAATAGGTAAAAATATCACTGCATTTGATATTCTAATTGACTGAAAATAAAAAAGAATAATTGGCTGAAAATGAATCTTATGTTACTAATTGACTGAAAATATAAAAGGATTACTAATTGAGTGATATTTTCACCCGAGTAACCCGTCCTGATGGACGGAAGATGATATACATGATTGTGTTGTCATTACCAATGTCGTCTACAAAGATATTTCAATAATGTGTAAATATAATCGGTGATATTATGTTTTTTTTTTAAATAGAAAAATTGCAATATATCTAGACAAAAAATATATATGTCATACAAATGTATTAGAATAGCAATTTATTCCTATAAATGAGTTGTTAGATAACGAGCACATTTATCTAATTTATAAAAATACTAAATAATGATAAATAAAATCTTCAAAGTTATAGCGTGCATGCGTACATCTAGTCATTAGCTATTAATTTTAGCAATTATTTACACAAATCTAAGCAATGATAACATCAAAATATATAAACGATCCAAACCATATCTTCTTCTTCTTTTTTTTAAACCATCCAAAACATATCTTTAATTGCACTATATAATATTTGATGTTCTAATTTAAATAATTATATATGGATTCAAATATTCTTAAAAAAGAAAAAATTTGTAACCCCGCCCCTTGCTCGGATTCAGTTTAACCTCGGTATTCATCCCTATTATATTCTACTAGTATTTGTGCACGTGTGTTGCACGGAATGAATTTGTTATAATATTTTAAAAATATTTAGATTGATATACAGTTGTATAAATTATAACATCGAATATTATATAATATAATTGAAGAATTGAGTTGCACCGATTATGTTTTCTGATGTTATCAATGCTTGAATTCAAGTAAATAATTTCTCAATTAATAGCTAACGTGTAGATATACGCATTCGTTGCTGCAACTGTAGAGATTTTATATATCAGTGCTTATAATTTGTATTAATTGGGCTAATTAACTCGTTGTCTAGCAACTCAGTTATAGAAATTATTTATATGGAAGTTATATTTTGTATGTAGATACATAGCAATTTTGTCATCTTTGTATATTAAAAAACATAATATCAATGGCTTGAATTATACATTATTGAAAATCTCTTTGTAGACGACATTAGTAGTAGTAACGGGATTTTATTCATCCTCGTCTAGAGTTAAAACAATCAGACCATCAGGATGGGTGACTCGGGAAAAAGTCACATACAATTAACCGTGATTAAAGACTGGTTTTTTCGGTAATAACTCAATGTGAATCATTGTTCACATCTTTGAATTATTTATTTTTTTCTTTACCTATTATAAATAGAAATTACGATATTTATCAAATTGTATTTTTAAAAAAATATAATATTTACACATGTTATGAGGGGTTGAAAAATATTTTAAAATTATTTTTTATTAATATGTATTTTTATATTAAAATATTTTTCAGCAATCAAAAATTCCCTTAGCTTCCCATAAAAAACTGATAAAGAAAAGTCACTTCATTAAGAAAATTAAAACTAATTAAAGTAAATCTAATCATGCTATATTTAATCGTAACTGTATATTAATTTCATTTTGAAAACATTGGTTCACATATTTAATTTTTTTTAATTATTATAATTTGTAAACAGAAAGGATATTGTACTAATTAATTTATGATATTTATCAAATTCTATTTTTAAAAAATATAAGATTTACACATGTTATGAGGGGTAAAAAAATATTTTAAAATTATTCTTTATTAGTAAGTATTTTTTTTTAAAAAAAAATTTCCAGCAACCCAAACACTCACTTAGTCTCTCATAAAAACATTGATAAAGAAAAGTCAAATCATTAAGAGAATTAACTGTACATTAATTTCATTCTGTAACTGTACATTAATTTCATTTTGAAATTATTGATTCACATAGTTGAATTATTTATTTTTATTTAATTATTATAAATATAAATGATATTTTACTAATTAATTTATGATATTTATCAAATTGTATTTTTTAAATATAGAGTTTTATCCATGCATTGCACGGAATTTTATTTTTGTTATTATGAATTTAAAATAAAAAAAAAATAAAAAGATGTTAAAATGTACAATATAATAATATAGTTGGAATTTTATATATTTAGTCAAGTATCTATTTTCATAACATACAAAATTAAAATTAAAATTTTGTATGGTTAATATTATCTCTAATCATGTACATATTTAGATAAATTTATAGAATAAATTCATATAATTAAGTTGATTTATTCCAACCAGGACTATGTGGTCTAATGGTACCCGGGTTGAACTTCCATTTGGAAGGTTGTGAGTTCGAGCCTTAGTGGAGGCGTTATTGGTTCTTTGTGTTTCAGTAGGTTGAGAAAGTATATGAACAGATACTACAATGTAATAGAGCCAGTAGCATTCAAAAAAGTTGATTTATTATTCCAAATTGTATTTCATATCTATATATGAAATTTAAAAATATGAATAATTATTAAGAGAATTGTACTTAAAAATCAATAAAAAAATGTAAATTCTAAATTTTGTATGAATAAATAAATATTCTAATCGGACGCATATTCTTATATGATTGTATAATACTTTGTATATACACATAATATTTATTAATATGTATATAGGAAAGTCCTATAATATAATTTCATTAATTATAATTTATATTGATATATTAATACTTAAAAAATTATATTTAGAAATTTAAAGAGTATATGTATGTATATTTTAAAAAATTATAAATATTCATGTTTTGTTAATTTTATAATTTCATTTCTTTAATTATATTTCATATTTTATTTATTATAATTTAATGAAATTGTCACAGATATTTCTACAGAAGAAATCATATATTTCTCAATTTTATTAATTATATTAATTATAATTACCAAATATTGTGGCAATTACCACAATAATTTCATTAATTATAACATTTATTTTTTTTTCCAATATTTAAATACATTACCATAATAATAACACAAAAGAAGGAAAGAAAATTTATGAGAATAATCTATATCTATATATAATTAAAAGTAAAATCTTCCTAAACAAGTTTATCCCCAAAACTTAGGGGCATATATATATATAAATTGCATATTTACCATATATGCATATTTTGTGTTTATATAGTATATTTTTTGGTATCAAACATTTGAATGGTAATAAACGGGGGAAAATGTCAACATACAAATGATAATTCTTTCATTACTATACTAATTTTAATGGTAATTCATTAATTACTATATTTCACGATGAGTCAGCCAGTTCATGCCCATCATTTTTCAAGAAACATAGAAATGAAATAGTCAATTATTAAAATTGTTTATGATTTCATTTTTTATTTTTTGTCTAAAGTTAAAGATATATATTTTCGGCGATTATAAGATTTTTTGTATTAACTGAAAATTTGAAAGTTTTACCTTTTTTGAGATCTCTTACTATTTTATAACTTCAATATTGTGTCATTTTGAACTCATCCATGGTGTATAAATACACTCTATATGACCATACAAAATCCATTGAGGAGACATTTGTACTCAAGAGTAAATTTCTCCTTAAACTAAATTCGAGTGTCAAGAAAATCTCCATTTTCATTCATAATGATATTCCTATTTCCGAGTCTCTCATCACCGTTCGGTACATCAATGATGTCTGGATTTCTAGGTCTTCCATTGTTCCCTTTGATCCTTATGATTGTGTCATTGTCAATATTTTTTTTATTTGGATTCAGTACAACGTGTATTTTTTTTGGGAGGTTTCTCTAATTAAATTTTTGGTTAAAAATTTATATTTCCTTTGTATTTTATTTTATTGAGAAAATTTTAATTTTAGTCACATGACTATAGGGGCTTTGTTAATTTCAACACCTAACTTTCAAAAGTGTCAATTTAATACCTTGAGTATGTAATTTTTGTCAATTTTGATCACTCCGGCCAAATTGCCAGTCAAATTTGGCTGGAAAAATTTAATCCAACATTTAATCTATAATATGAGGGGCAAAATGGTCTTTTGATCCTTTTTCTCCTAAATGTTGGATTAAAATATTCCGGCCAAATTTAGTTGGCAATTTGACTGGAATGACTAAAATTGACAAAAATTACATACTCAAGGTATTAAATTGACACTTTTAAAAGTTAGGTGCTGCAATTAACAAAGCCCATATAGTCATGTGACCAAAATTGAAATTTTCTCTTATTTTATTACTTTTTATTTATTTATACTAATATGTGAATGGAATAACACAAAATCTGAAATTGTATTCGTTATTTATTTCTTCTTTTTAAATAATCATTATTTTTATGTTTTACAAAAATTTAGAGAAAATCAAATATAGCGAGGTTTTTAATACGTTAAACAAACACTCTACTCAAGTTGTGATATATATATATATATATATATATATATATATATATATATATATATTATAAAAATGCTGTAAAATGAACTCTGCTTGTTAAAAAAACATAGAAACTTGAATGACATGTACAAATCTCGAAATCAACATACTAACTTTACGTTTCAGAAAATCTTACAAAATTATCAAAATTACCGTCTTTATCATCCTCGATCGCATCTCTACAATCTTCCATAAAAACTAAACCAATAGGGTTTTGTTACAAATGCTCTTCCTCCTCAATTTTCTTTTGTTGAAGCAGAGCCTCCTTAAATATCTTCAAACTCATACCAGACGATATAAACTGCAAAACATATTGAAGTACGTGAGAATATAGTTAGAAAAATGTAGAAAATTCATACAAAAAGAAAGCAGAGAGATGAGTCTGAGATTTTTTGATTGAACAAGCCGTTGTATTTATAGGTAGAAAATACTAATTCAAATGAAAAGTATAATAATTTATTTATTTAAGGAAAGTATAATAATTTATTTATTTAAGGTAATAACATTATTATTATTATTATTATTATTATTATTATTATTATTATTATTATTATTATTTATTTATTTATTTATTTATTTATTTTTCATATTGACATTTACTTACCAAATAAGTTTTACTACAAAAGTTTTGGGGGAAAAAATTTGTTAGGAGGATTTTATATATATATATATATATATATAGATTCTCAGATCTCCGTCATCGCCAATACTGCATATTGACGATTGAAGGAACATCTTTCCCTAGTTGCTAGAAGCATTGAATTGTTCCATCTTTGAAACTCGATCTCGGCCTGAAAATGGAAAATTGCAAATTGTCAAGGGATCTGGTGAGTGATATTTTATCGAGATTACCGGTAAAGTCTCTTATGCGATTTAAGTGTGTTTGTAAATTTTTCTATGATTTGATAAAAAGTGATCAGCACTTCATGCACAAACAGTATGAAATTTGCAAAGCAAAAACCGATTGTGTTCTTTTAGAGGTTGGTTGGGATTTTAGAGAATATTATTTGCTTGACAAAGAATCCGAGTATAATGAGGTTGGATGCATATACTTAGACATCCCAGGAACCCCAAGAGAGCAGTGGGTTAAGTGTTGTAAAGGTATGCTATGCTTGATTTTGACCAAGAATGATAAACTTAATAATGGTGATTATCTTATTTATGATATTTTTATATGGAATCCCTCCATTAGAAAAGTTAAAGCCTTACCCTCGGTTACTGTCCCTTATAAAGCACCTTGCGATGCATTATTTGCACTTAGTGAATTTGGATTTGGGATTTCTAACAACATGACTTGGAAGGTTGTCATGCTAATACAAATTTGTTCTTTGGATGAGAGAACTACTGTTCACCAAATGACAATGGTTTATAGTCAAGATCATGGTGATTCTTGGAGTTTGAGACAGATTAATTCAGTTACATCTTATCAAAATATTCGGAATAAGAAAAATGATTTTTATTTAAAAGGGAAGTACTATTGGCAGGCTGAAAGGTATTTCAGTAATGAATACTACTTGATTTGGTTTGACATGGATAATGAGGTGTTTGGGAGGATTGAGTTGCCATCTGATTTTAATATTGCTTCAGTCTCAATAATGAATGAGACTATTGTTTTACTTGGATATTCACCACCAATTGTGGGGAATAACAGATGCATTGATATTTCGTTAATGATTGAAAATGACAACAACACTTATTGGTGTAAACAAGCACGCATAGATTCTGCTCTAAACGTATATAATAATATTGGATTTTGGAGACCAATAGGAATTTGGAATGTGGATGGAGAATTGCTTGTATTTCTAGACCGTGCAGTTGATGATCCAGATTCTGAACATTCAGAGCATGTTGAAAGAGATGTACCATGCTTCATATCTTTGGATTTGGTAACTCAAAAAAGGAAGATGTTCTCTGTAAGTAAAGAAAGGAAAAGTATTACCATAGCTTCAAATCCAACTGCGGGCAATCTTCAAGTTTACAACGAGAGGAATACGGATACGGATACAATAGAAGAATGGAAATACAGATTTTTTATGCAGAGAATATATGCTCGAGTTTACTATGAAAGTCTATATTTACTGTAAGAATGGTTGTTTACTTAATTTCCTCAATCTTGTGCACATAACTGAGCAATGTGATAGTGGAAACAAGATTGCATTTCAATTGAAAATGGGAATCACAACATACAGGTTTACAGAATAAATGAAGAAAAGCAGTGTGAAACTATGCAACTGTGCAAGGATCTTGCAAACTTAAGACCTGTACAACAAATGGAAATCAAGGGCCCCGGGGTTGCGTTTACTTCAATTCTCCTTTTTCCATTTTCTTTTTAGTTTTCTATTCTTCGTTCTCTGTTTTCAAATATGGCAAAAACATAGAAATAAACACATTTACTATTTCTGTTACTCCATAAAAAATATCTTTGGCAGCTCTTCCCTGTCATGAGCAGAGTACAGGTTTTGAGTTATTTAAACATTTCTAGTATAGGAGGAAAAGGAACACCTATTTAGACAGCTTGAGTGAGATTCAATATTGCTAAACGATTTATTCTAGCATCTAGGTTTATAAACTGTCTTGTCCATTTAGCACCAGATTCTAGGCTAATTAAATATTGGAATGAAGGTAAAATAAGTTATTCAACTACTTGTGAAATAGGAATTGAACCATTCAACTAAAAAAAAAAAAAAAACTGAAATTAGATCATCCAACTCAAAAAAAAAAAAATAAAAATTTGTAACCGAATGGGCAACCAAACTCAGTAGTCAGAGTGTCCCTGACCGGGTACTCAGCTGGTCTGATGGGCGATCAGACTGGGCATTTAGAGCGTCCCCAACCGTGTGCGGTTAAGGGCGGATATCCGGGTGATTATTTCCTTGAGCAGCAAGTAATTTCCTTCCTTGTTTTTGGCAATTAATACGCCGGTTTTGGTAGATTCTAAAGTATAATTTTAGTTAAATTTTTCTTTCTTCTTGCCTTATAAGGATCTAATTCCTTGTATAAATACCATCACGGGGTCATCTTGTAACGGTTCCGGAATAAAAAGTAATTGGCGCTCTTTTCTCTACTAAATACTTTCTCTCTTTTGACCTAATATTTTACGCCGATCGACTGCACTAAGCCGTAAAACTAACAATATATATATATATATATATATATATATATATATATATATATATATATATACTTTGTGCATTCTTTGTTGTGCTTTGCCTAATTGTTTTTTTAAGGCTAAAGTGTCATCCCACACCATGAATCATACCTGATTATTCATGCCGCACCATGAACTTATTAAGCTTATTAAGTGATATTTAGAGCCATAAACCAAATATTTTTTTTTCGTCTAGAGCTTTTTACAGGTTTCCTACAGGTTACCGGTAATAATATTGCTGACATGGAATTTTTCATTAGTTTTTTTTTTTTGGTATTTTTCTTCTTTCGCCTTCGTATTATTATTATTATTATTATTATTATTATTATTATTATTATTATTATTATTATTATTATTATTATTATTATTATTATTTTGCTTATTTTTCTTTTTTCCTAAACGTAGTATAGGGCCTGCTTTGCATTTTTCGCTTCTTGTTTCTCCGATACCAAACTCTGTATAGCAGGCCTTATCAGAGAAACGAGAAGCGAAAAAAGCAGAGCAGACCTATACGTTTAGAAAAAAAATACGAAAAAAAAAATAATACGAAGGCGAAAGAAGAAAAATACCAAAAAAACTAATAAAAAATTTCACGTCAGCATTATTATTACCGGTAACCTGTAAAAAGTTCCAGATGAAAAAAAAATTATGGTTTATGGCTCTAAATATCACTTATTAAAGTTCATGGTGTGGCATGAATAATCAGAAATGGTTCATGGTGCGGGATGACACTTTAGCCTTTTTTTAATTTTGTCCTTTATCTTACTAATATTTACTTAGAGTGAATTCCATTTTTGGTCCTACTATTATAAGGGTCATTCCAATTTTAGGCCATCATAATTATTTTTGTCACATTACGTCCACTATTATTAAAAGTGTTCCAATTTTAGTCCACGGAAAATCTAAAAATAAACTAAAATTGGAACACTTTTAATAATAGTAGACGCAATGTAACAAAAATAATTATGATGGACTAAAATTGGAAAAACGCCTATAATAGTAGGACCAAAAATGGAATTCACTCATTTACTTATTATTGCCCTACATGCGGTGAAGAACGACAGCAAGTTTGCCAAGAAAAACAAACAACCGAGCAGCTATTGTCGAAATCACACAGGAAAAGTAGTTGAAGACACCAAATGCATGAACACGAAGGTTTTGGTTAGGGATGGCAATGGGCCGGGGAAGGCAACATCCATCACCCGACCCACCTTATATTTTCTCCACCCACCCCCACCCCCACCCCCAACCCGCATCGGGTGGACTTTTTTAAAACTCACCTTCACCACCCCCCCCCCCCCCCCGGGTGCGGGTGCCCACTACGGGTACCCACCACTTATAATGTTGTTATTTTTTTCAAAAAAAATTAAATTAAATTACATACACATAATAAAATAATAAAATTCATTAGTTATATAAAACATAAAATAATAGAAATATTTAAATATAAAATTAAATTTTTAATTTTTAAAAATAAACTTAGTAGTTTAGATATAAAAATAGTAAAAATTTACATGAAATTATAAAAAAAACTTTTATAAATAACTACATGGTGGGTCGGGTGGGGTTCTAGGCGGGTTTTGTACATAGTTAATGTTTCACAATTGTCATAAAATTTAATTACATTTTAACTAGACCAAGTCAATTTTTAATTTAAGTAATGTTGATTTAAAGGTCTAGAGTGTAGGACTATCTACTTATACATACTCTGATAAAAGTATTGTTTTTGTTTTAATTTTGTACTTGAAACACAAAGCTTAAATCCATAAAGTGAATGTATAATTTATTACTTTAAATTTTAGTTTTTTTTTTTAATTACATGATTAGTGTGTTTGATTGATTAAATGTTATATGTGAAGTGTTACTGTTTTACTATTGTCAGAGGTTACTCTTTTTGGTAGTTTGCTAATGATGATATTTAAACTGTGTGAGTTTTAAAGTAAAATAGCAGTCTGTATACAGTGTAAATAATTAGTTTTATTACATTAGATAGAGTCTAATTTAAAATACAGACTTAGTACTTGGCCTGGATACACATTTAGCAGATGGCTATAATTTAATAATTGAAAACCATTGTGTGGTACACTGCTTGACTGTGTTTGCTTCTTTAACTGAGTGTGATTGTGTTTGCTTCCTTGTGTTTGTTTCCTTCTTGTCCTGCATACATTTTCATATATCTAATAATAGAAACTAATAAACAGATATTTATGAATGTTTATAAAAAGAAATCTTAACAAAGGCAAAGTGTCTAATCATAGATTCAAACAAAATGAAATTGTTCAGCACAAACATAGTGAGATTGAGCAGGGCAAGTGACAGTTTAAAAAGATAAAAAATAACACTAATGTAGTAATAGTCTGTAGTCTCCCAGATCTTAAAGTTTTTCTTGTTTAACAGCCACAGTTTTTCGTTTCTTGCTAGAGGTGGAGAATTGGTCCATTAGCGATCTCTTCACACTATTAGAATCTTCAGGTTCATTGTCTAGCCTTTGAGACTGTTGTATACTTAATGGACTGTTGACATCATTGTCTCCATTCCTGTATAATAAAATAAAGTTTAGTCTAAAACATGTCAAACATAGGATTAAAAATTTAAAAATTGATTTTACTTTAGTAACAATAACAACGTGATCTGATTCCTCCTCTTTTTCCTCATCCTCATCTATCATTTTTTATACCAAATCCTTATCTTGGTCTTCAATCAGTTTAGAACAGTATGCTAAGACTAAGACTTCATCCCTTAGAACTCTCATAACAGTGTATGTTGAATTAGCTCCCTTCATGAACTCCATTTTTAATGATATCTTAAATACCATTCTCATACCAACTAATGATTCCAATTCTTTTGGAATGCCAGAAACCTAACAAACAGAAAATAGCATACTTTTAAAAAAGACAAATACAAAAAGACTTTATATGTATGTGTTAAATTTAAAAGTAATGTAACTTTACCTTATTATACTTTGTGTAGAAACTGTGTGTTGGGATACCAACTAATTCTTATCCCATAAAAGGAATGGAGCATCTCCTAGACCTTTATCTAGAACAATAACTTTGACCCGATACCTGACCATTCCTTATTTATATTTCTGATCATACGTTGTACAAATCAGATCACCTGCTTGTTCATAAAGCTTTCTGTTACATCATGGTGACATGCAAGAGATGTACATTTATCCAAAAGAACCTTCAATGGCTACAATTTCAGCAGGAACATAGAATTCCCCATTCTGCAATTTTTTTTTTTTTTTGAAATTACTTGGTTACTCTGTCTTATGTAATCTATCTTATTTAATCTATAATCAGTTTTCTGGACTGTATTCATGGTTTTTAGAACTATAGACTCTAACCTGCTTCTTTTTCAATAGATCAGCTAGTGCAGTTACAGTCAAAGCACCACTCATAAAGTCATCAATTCCTATTGATTGAGACAGCACTGTTACAGTACTGATACTGCGTAAAGGACTGTTTGTAGCAGTTAACCTAAAGGTAAAATTAATACACAGTTGTATAAATGTCTGATACAATAGTTTAGAAAATGTAGAGTGTAGATAGAACATAAAATTTAGGCACTTACTGAGACCTAAAATCAGCAAATTCCTGGTAAGATGCATTGAAATGAAGTTGGGTAGCATCATAGCAGCTAGTGATTCTGACTTTACCTATTAGCATGATAGATGTTAATGAACAATGGAAAACCTAGAAATACTGTAAAAGAATAATCTATGATTATAACTTACCATTGACCACATTTGCCCGACAAAGCTGAAGAACCAAAATTAGTGGTTCTTTAAGACCTGCATCATAGTATGGTAGCATGGCACCAACATGACTGTCCCACACAGTGCATTGTAAGGTATTTCCCATAAGCAAGTGTGTTAGAAAATATATAATCATTGGAAATATATGAACAGATTTGTTAGTATGAAACTTATTACTCATTGTCAGCCATTTAAAAATCTAGTAGTTTGGCTGGTCTACCACCTGTGATTTTGTCAACAGGATCATAGATCTCGACCACTCTGCCTATTAAATCTGTATAAACAAAAAACAAATGATTAGTATACCAAATACAAAAATAGTTGAATGAAAAATAGCAAAAATAAGAACAAAAAACTTACCAAACAGCACCTTGTCATTGACTTGAGTAGGGTCTTTCAAAGAGTTATAGCTTTTTAGCTGAAACATCTTAGTAGCAAAACCTTTTGATTTGATTGCCTTTACCTGAGTTTTATAGTTTAGCCTGATCATATATTTGTGATCACAATTTTTGTACATATAATAGTGGGTGAACACCAAAAAAAAAATTGATTGAATATAGCTTCCCTTTTCTGAAAACATTTTTGTATTTTTTTACATCATTGTTTTGCATGTTCAAATGAATGAAGGTGCCTGCGTAAGGTGACACCATCCCCGGCGCCACCTTCATTTTCATCATCCTTGTCTTTAGAACGTCCACCGGATTCGATGCCATCGGCATGTCTGCAGGGTTCCCCACGGCAGCTCCGATCCCACCGGCGATAAGCCTGGCCCCGATTTTCTTAGCCAATGCCATCACTGCCACGTTATTCATTTTCGGGTCACTCCACTTCTGCGTCATCATGTCGTACAGCCCGGTCGAATAGAGTGTCTGGTGGAGGACGGTTGTAGACACGCCGGAAAATAGCCTTCACATTCAGGTTGCTATTTCTTGAAGAAATCTGCAAATTGAAGAAATCTGCAAATCTGGTTCGAAATGCAGGCTTATCTCGACGCCATCCCCGGCTCCAGCTTCATGTAAGAGTGCATATTTCTATTAACTGTTCTAGTCTGTGTTATTGACATCATAACAACAAAAATGTGTAAGGAATATGGAAGTTTCAGTTCATAGGTAAAACACAAACTCACAGAAAACATAACAGGAAGCCTGTAAACCAAGAAAGATTTCAAGAGATAAAGGAATAAAGGAAAATCAACATAATGGGAGGACCATTGCAGGAATTAACTCCTCCTCTTGAGGAGCTCAAGAGCTCATCTTTCCAAACATTTTCAATGTGGGATCTGAAAATGCCCGTGTATCTTGAAATCAATTTAACACTAAGAATTCTACTTGATTTTATGTTACGAGACAATTTCGTTGTTCAATTAAATCAATTTGATCAACGCATAAATAACAAAATTGAAAGCATAAACAAAGTAAAGACACAGTAGAATTGTTACGCAGTTCGGAGCTCCTTCTCCTACGTCTGTGGGGCAACACGTCTACCCAATCCACTAGATGTTCACCACGGAGTATTACAAGAGGTAACTACAAATGGCTCACAGCCTTTACCACTACAACTCTTCTTAAACACCTAATCTGGACTGAACCGTGCATGCCATAACCATCTTTGGTGTAGCACTTCAGTTGTCACAGGTACTGATTTGAAGTACAGATTTAAATCTCATATATAATATAATCAATATTAAAGCAGTAATATAGGAAGCTTGCGTATGGATTCAGAATTTCAGAATTGGCAACTTCCTCTTTTGTTTTCCCTTCCTTATATACTGTACGCAATTCTCATTCCTTCAATCCTTGATTGTAGCACTCATGTGGCTTGAATTCTTCTCAACCACATCTTCTTTAACTTGAGATCTTCAGACTTGCTCTTTGTCCAACTTATTAACAATAAATCTCCACCACACATTTTAGCTTGGTCCAAAATACTAATTACAACTCATACTAATTAACATTACATATTAATAAAATAAACTAATAAATTAGCCAATCTAATGTGTACTATTTTGTACACTTACAATCTCCCCCTTTGGAAATTTATTTGGTAAAACAATAGTATCATTATACTTTGGGAAGAAGAACTGAATATTTTATCAACATCCCATAGTATACGTACTTAACATATAAAGAAAATTAACTATGCAATTTTAAATCTTTTAGGACCTGACGAAGGCTTATTTGTGTGTGGGTTTTTATTTTGGACCTTAGTTGATGTTGACTCACATGCTTCATCCAATTAATAAATAGTGAATCATGCATGAATTAGTGTTGTATCAAACATACCATATATGTCACGCTTTCCATACTGTAATTTGAATTACTCCCCCTAAGTTGGAGCTTTCCTTTCTTCATATGCATTCCAATTAAAACCAATTCATACCATGCAGTCAACATACCAAATATCTCAAGACATTCATACTTAAGTCATTCATAGCAATTCATACCAAAATTGCAGTCAACATACCAAAAATACCAAGATAGTCATACTTAAGTTATTCATAGCAATTCATACCAAAATTATTAACATCCATACCAAAAACCAACCAAACATTTCCAAACATCCAAACATTTCCATACTCCCCCTTTCTCCAATACCCCCCCCCCCCCCTTTGTTTTTGCCAAATAAATGACAAACAAACTGGTGAACATCATACTAGTGGATTGGATTAACTTGCAGACGGGGTACCCGACTCAGATTCATCACTCTCAGAAATAGAACCAGTGCCAGCGCCAGTAGTAGATCTAATTCGAGCATAGATGGCCTCTATTCGGGCTATTTCTTCCAACTGAGCACCCAACAACTTTTCTAAGCCATCAATGGTTATTTGTTGAGAAGCAACCGATGTGCGAAGTTGAGCAATTGACGCTTGAAGAGTGAGGACAATTTGACGGCGATCCATAAGTGTCTGAGGTTCCTTGAACACTGTCGTAGGACGGGGATTAGGAGCTGAAGCAGTGTCAGCGGATGATGCAGGGGCAAACGCAGAGGGCGTGGCAGTTGGTGCGATGGGAGTGATCATGAGCGTAGCTCTATCATCATAGTGATCCTTATGGGTTAAACGATCATCATATTTATAGACTGAGTCATTAGCAATCACCACCTCATCTTTGTAGGGATTGACCCATGTTCCTGTAGAATCCCGAAAATGAGACCAAGAAATGGAAGATGTACCTTAGGTTCCCTATGTCGCACAAATTGAGAAAGATGAACAAAGATGATTTCTCCAAGATTGAAAGAGAGTCGGTTCCTGATCTTGTAAAGGAGGGCAGCAAGCTGGTCAGACACAAGATGATGACGAACAGCCGGCATCCAATTTGTTGAGGCAATGCGTAAAAGAACAGAGTAGACTGTGGTGAGCTTTAGGCTTTCGAGTCCGGTACTTGGCCAAGTGACCACTTTGTTGTGAGTTAAAGCAGCGGCTAGGAGATTAGGACTCGGGTCAGGAGCAGCTTGACAATTTGGAGTACCCAAGTAGGAATTGATCACTGCCGGACTTAAGGGGTACCATTTATCCCGGATGAACACTTGTTGAAACCAAGGTGACCCCTCCGAAAACGTATCCAAAGACAAATTCGTGTAAAACTCGGCAGTGATCCATGTGGAATATGGTCCAGTATGAACTAGTGAGGCAAGCATGCATTGATCTTGCAAGATAGGCACAATGTTGCATTTTTTTGTTAATTCTTCCACATCGATGGATTTCTCCAGAATAAAATCTCGAGTAGCATGAACATTCAGCCATCAAAGCCGGAGACAGCAAAATAGGGTGGTATTTCTTCTTGGATTGCTTCATCTTTGAGCCAGAAGGGACAGTAACAGCTGCTGGTGCAGGGGCTGGACTTGGTACTAGGCCTGAAACTGATCTAGACCTTGTCATTCTAGGTGGTAATGTGGGCCCTCTTTTTGAGTGCTTGGAGTCAGACAAACAGACAACATCCTCCAATGCTCCAATTTTTCTTTTCTCGACTGTACCTGAAATAGTAATTTTTTCTTTCCCTTTTCGGGAAGATTTGCTCACGGGCACAGAGACAGAGTCATGAGAGGTGGGCACAGGAATGGGAACCTCTGTGGATTTTGAGACTGGTATGGTTATGGGAATAGAGAATGCAACACAAGTCATGGGAGACACATATTGGTTAATATTTCGAATGGTGAAGGGAGATGACACAGCATGTACTAAATCATATAATGGCACAAGATTTTCAGGTAATTTTTGTGAAGAAGAGTCATACGGATCACGTTGTAAAGGAAAGGAAGGCGCACACAAACCACTTGAGATGGACACAAACTGATTTGGCAAAGAGATGTTGAAGTTTAATTTTCTAGATGCAGAAATAGTTTCATCTAAAGGTGAGGATACTACCATAGTTTCCGGGGATGAGGCATGCACGAACTCAGATTGTGGCGGAGGTAGATCAGTTGATTCGACTGGAAAAGTCCACGGCTCCACTGATATGAACCGAGCTAGAGCTTGGATCTGTCCGATTTCCTTGTCCGAGAGTCCTTCAAGAAAGCTTGCATGGTGTTTGATTGTGGGGAGAACTCTATTCGTATCATCAGATGTAAGAGGAGACTCAGCGTTGATGATGTGGCGGAATAGCTCCAATCTTTTGGATTTAGTTGTGAAAATAGCGAAAGGGTTGTGTTCTTCCATTGTTGACGGTTTGGTGATTTGGCGAGGTAAAGATGAAGATGAAGAGGAAGAGTGTGTGTTTGGCGTGTAAGACTAAGAAAGGCAAGGAGACATTCAATTAATGGGTTTCTCAAAAGCTGTGATGGATGGGATGAGTGATGTGACTAGTTTGTAGGGGTAGTAGTAGAGTCATACTAGGAGAGAGTGGTGGAAGCGGTTTGGAATTATTATTTCATGACACATTTAATTTTGTAGAGGTGTAGATTAATATATAGATATATAAGGTAGGTAAGCCGAAAGGAAGCATGCAGGTATAGAATTCTTAATGATGCTTGGCATAATTAGAATGGAAAAAAAAAACGAGAATATTTAAAAAGAGGTTTAGAATTTTGTTTTTCCTGCAACAAATAAATAACCATGTTAGCAAAAAAAAATTAATTAGAGATTATTTGTTGTACCTGGTGGGAAAGATTACGCTGTGGGATTGCAAACCCCAAGGGCAGCTCTAAGCAGTTCAAATCTCGATTTGTCTAACGGCTTGGTGAATAGGTCTGCAAGATTTTTATCTGTTGAAGTATATTCCAAAATAATTTCTTTCTCTTCAACTAGTTCACGAATAAAGTGGTGTCGAATAACTATGTGTTTCGTCCTGGAGTGTTGAACTGGATTTTTAGAGATGTTGATCGCGCTGGTGTTGTCACAGAACAATGCCATACTCTGTTGTTCTATACCATAGTCTATTAACATCTGACGCATCCAGAGTAATTGTGTACAACAACTACCCGCTGCTATATACTCAACTACAGCTGTGTTGAGTGAAATCGAGTTCTGCTTTTTACTTAGCCAGGCGACTAAATTTTTTCCGATAAAGAAACATCCGCCCGATGTACTTTTTCTATCGTCAGCATTACCTGCCCAGTCAGCATCACTGTATCCTGCAAGATTCAGATTAGTATCGTTCGAGTACCAAATACCATAATTGATCGTACCTTTAACGTATTTTATAATACGCTTTACCGCCTTTAAGTGTGACTCTTTTGGATCGGCTTGATAGCGTACACACATCCCAACACTAACCATAATATCTGGACAACTGGCTGTTAAGTATAGTAGACTGCCTATCATACTTCTGTACATAGTAGAGTCTACAAATGTTCCTTTTTCATCTTTGAACAATTTAGTAGTCGTGGAGATAGGAGTACGAGCATCTTTTGCAGATTCAAGCCCAAATTTTGATAGAAGATTTTTCGCGTATTTTTCTTGTGAAATAAAAATCCCTTCTTTAGTTTGACTTACTTGTAATCCAAGAAAATAAGTGAGTTCGCCTATCATGCTCATTTCAAACTCCTGTTGCATTACCTTGACTAGCTGGTCTGTCTCTCTTGGTTGTGTGGATCCAAAAATGATATCATCTACATACACTTGAGCAATTGTTATGTGTTTACCTGATCGTTTTATAAATAATGTTTTGTCTGATCCTCCTCTTTTGTAGCTGTTCTGAAGAAGGTATTGAGTAAGTCTCTCATACCAGGCTCTTGGGGCCTGTTTTAAGCCATAGAGAGCTTTTTGTAATTTGTAGACATAATCTGGATGATGTGGATCTTCAAACCATTTAGGCTGAGCAACGTATATATCTTCCGAGAGATATCCGTTTAAGAAGGCTGTTTTAACGTCCATCTGAAACAGCTTGAATTTTAGGGCACAGGCAATCGATAGAAGGAGTCGTATTGACTCTAGCCGTGCAACAGGGGCAAATGTTTCATCGTAGTCGATTCCTTCGATTTGGGAGTAGCCTTGGGCCACAAGCCGCGCTTTATTTCTAGCGATGTTACCAGCTGTATCGGTTTTGTTGCGAAAGATCCACTTGGTACCTAAACCATTAACATTGTCAGGTTTAGGAATTAAAGACCATACCTTATTTCGTTCGAACAGCCCCAGTTCTTCTCGCATGGCCTTGATCCAGTGTTCGTCTGTTAGAGCTTCTTTGATATTCTTCGGTTCGATCTGCGAAGTATAACAAGAATATCCTGCTAATTGAAGGTAATCACGTTTCGGTTTACCTCTGGTTTTTACGCCGGAACTAAGGTCTCCAATTACATTTTGTATTGGATGAGCTTTCTGGATGCGAGTAGGGATATCAATGTTACCGTGATCAGTGTCAGATTCAGACTCAGACTCAGTTTCTTGCTCAGGTTGAGTTGACGTGGGAGATGGCATAATAGCCTCTAGACTAGGTTCAGGACAACTTGTGTCAGGTTCTGTCACTGGTCTAGGCTGAGACATTGTGATAATATCACTCGGTTGATCATCAATTACAACATTTGTGGACTCCATAATGGTTTTGGTAACTTTGTTGTATACACGATATGCCCTACTGTTCGTTGAATAGCCGAGGAAGATGCCTTCATCGCTTTTTGGTTCAAACTTTGCGACAGGGTTTCGATCCTTCAAGATAAAACAACGTGATCCAAAAACATGAAAATATTTAATGTTTGGTTTCTTACCTTTCCATAATGTATACGGAGTCTGATTCGTGCCTGGACGTAGATAGACCCTGTTGATGATGTGACATGCAGTGTTCACAGCTTCTGCCGAAAATTTTTGAGGTAGTCCTTTGGCATTGAGCAGAACTCGTCCCATTTCTTGAATTGTGCGGTTCTTCCATTCAACAACTCCATTTTGTTGAGGTGTTTTTGGTGCTGAGTATTCATGTGTGATTCCTGTTTGGTTGCAAGGTATCGAACAGATTGTTGTCGAATTCTCATCCGTGATCACTTCGGATTCGAATGATGGGCTCATGTCTTTCTTTTTGGAGTTTTAATGCCAGAGATTTGAAAGCTTCAAGGGTCTCAAACTTGTCCCTGAGAAAGGTAACCCAAGAAAAATGAGAATAATCATCTACACAAACTAGTATGTATTTCTTACCTCTAACACTTTCTGTTTGAGTTGGTCCAATGAGATCCATGTGGATCAGCTCCAAGCAGTGACTTGTGTTTATGGTGTGCTGAGCTGGATGAGAGGATTTGGTTTTCTTTCCTGCTTGACATGCACCACATATGGTTGGTTTGACTTTTAGTTTGGGTAATCCACGAACACCTTCAATCTTCACAAGTTTGTCAAGAAGTCTGTAACTTAGATGTCCTAGCTTTTGGTGCCAAAGCTCAGTTTCATCTACATTGATCCTGCAACCCAAAACATTATTAGTGAGAATATAGCAATTATCAGTTGACCTTGTACCTTCCATAACACATTGATTTGTTTTGTCTAGGACACTGTAGTTATTTTTGGTGAAGCTCATGTTCCAGTTCTGGTCACATAGTTGACTTATACTTATAAGATTTGCATGAAGTCCTTTGACTAGTAGAACTTTCTCTAGTTTTGGCAGTCCAACTACGTTTAGCGTGCCTATACCAGTGACTTGTCCTTTTATACCGTCACCAAAGGTAACTTCACATTTGCTTGTGTTTACGTTACTCAGAAATTTAGCATTTCCTGTCATGTGACGTGAACACCCACTATCGAAGTACTATTTTTCTTCTCGACCTGTACTTTTAGAGTGGAAAGAGACGAATGAGATATAATCTGTCTTTTTAACCCAGATTTGTCTTGTAAAGGGTTGAATGTTCTTGTGTTTGAACTTCTCGATTCTTTGATCCTTGTAGAAGTAATAGCATTCAGGTCTGGTATGACCCCGTAACCTGCAATAATGACATACCGGGTTATAGGATTTATAATATGGCTTGAGTAATCTTACTGTGCCAACGTGATGTGTCATTGTGCTAGATTCTGGAATATCTCCTTGACCAGGGCCTGACGCTTTGACAAACACTGTTTTATCCTTTGAGCTGTTTCCTGTGAAACCTAGACCAGACTTTGTAGAAGTCTTTCTT